>NC_134456.1:71318942-71630847 GCF_047948215.1 Lycorma delicatula
TCCAATAGCTAAAGCACCAAAAATCCATCCAATTATAGATTGATCACCTGCCTCTCAGCTCTGTGCAAGGTAATCACTGCAACAATCTACAAGAAAATAGAACAACACCTAGCACAAAACAACACTCTCACATAAGAGCAGAAAGGACGAAGGAAACAAGCCCAAGGATACAAAGAATGGCTCATCATAGGCAGTGTCATCATGGAACAAAGTGAAAAAAAAAAACAGAAACTTTCACACCTGTTACATAGACTACAAAAAGCTTTTTACTCCTTACCCTGTAGCTGGCTAATCAAAGTTCTGGAGATTTATAAAATCAACCATATCTCAGACAGTTTCTTATACAAATTATGTAGACATAACCAACCAAAACCCACTTGAAAACAAAAAAACTGAACAAATCCAAACAGACAACCTAAATATACAACGCAGCATTTTCCAAACGAACTCACTCAGCATCCTGGTTCTGTCTCTGCTTCAACTCACTCTCAAATACACTCAACAATACAGACTATGGCTACTACAACAGACTCCAAAAAAGAAGCAATTCAGAATAAACCACCCCCTGTACATGGATGACATTAAAATATACACACCCACAGAGACACGTCTAAAAAGAGTTCAACGCGAAACCCCAGCGGAAACAGTCAGGTTTGTGTGGGCTTCGTCTACTTGGTTACTTTTTTCGATATTTCTGAAAATATTCAAGTTATTATACTGTATTGTTTGTAAGGGTTTGGTATTTGTTTTTGGTTTCTATTTTTCAGTATTTTATTTTGTTTAATTTCTGAATTTTTGGTTACATAGGTAGACTGCATAAATCTAGGCTATCTGTTGACCAGCCTCCGTGGCGCGAGTGGTAGCGTCTTGGCCTTTCATCCGGAGGTCTCGAGTTCAAATCCCGGTCAGGCATGGCATTTTCACACACGCTACATATCATTCATATCCTCTGAAGCAATACTTAACGGTGGTCTCGGAGGTTAAACAAAAAAATAGGCTATCTGTTGGGGCGGGTGGTTTATTTTCTTTGTTACACTCTATTGATATAGGGACTGTCTTATCATCAGTTTTTATCAGTTATATTTATTGTTTTTGTTAAGTTTAATAATTTGTGGTTAGTTAATTTCGAATTTGTTGAAATTAATTCATAGTTGTTTATTTTGAACAGCTGTTGTCATATTGACAACGGTTTTTTGTTTGTTTTGTGCTGATAGTTTTTATTGTTATTCTGTATTTATTAGTGTGCACCCGCTTTGTTTAGCAAAGGTAATGATGTTGGTCAGTCTAGTAGACTGTAATCTGAGATTTTACGTGAAAAGTTTCTTAGCCGAATTTTTGCGTGGTCGATCCAACAGGGATTAAGTGGTATGTTTCTTGTACTGGTGGGATTGCCCATTTAGTTCACTATAGTGGATTCTTGATTGAGGATATGTGACCCAGGTGACGTTAAGAAACAGGATAAGCCCAAGCAGGTTAAATCTGGTGAGATTTCAGCTCTTCTTCCTCGTCTGGGGAGGATGAGACACAAGCTCGGTCATCAACTTGGGCTGGAAAGAACAGTGCTTTGGTTTAGGAATTTAGGAAAACCTTTGGAAAGGCAGTTATCTCTGCCCCCATGGTGTGAGCATTTGAGGAGAATTATGATTTAATTGTTCAGTTCTTTGAAATTCCAAGGATTGCCACCAAAAGTATGTGGGATAGGATTCTTCCTAAGGTGAGGGATTTTAAATCAATTGTGGCAGCCCTCGCTGAAGGATATGAGACATTGGCTGCAAAGCCTGTCGAGGTAAGAGGTGGTGGTAAAGGAAACAGTTTCTGTCCTGTTTCTATCCTGCAGCTGGTGCACCCTCAGCGTAATGTTATGCTGAGGTCTTAAAAGAAAAACGTGAAGCTATTCTGTCCCGATGGCAGCCGGAAGTGGTCTATATGATAAAAGGGACATCTAGTGAAACTAGTAAAGAGATGAAGGATGAGTTTCAGGTAGTCTTTCGCAGTAAGATATCAAACCTGAAGATTCGAGCAACAAGAGAAACAAAGAAGGAGTCTAGTGGTAGTTGCAGATGACAAGGGTACTGTTGTTAAAGTGATTACTGATTCTCTATAGTTTGGTAAGTCCGACATGAGAGTGGATCCTAAGAAAAAGAGACGTCATGGATTATATTATATGATACTGATCGATGACTTTCTGAGGTGGAGCTGATAATGAAAAAAACTAATGCAAATTGCTCTTCATTATGTTCTTTAACAGATTCTCCTTTTTTGGATTTTACATTGACAGATGGTTGCAAATGGCATACTTCTGAGTGAGAAAGTCTTCTGCACCCCTAAAAAATTGCAATTTTTTTATGGGTGAGAAATTGTATGACTGTGGGAGAGATAAGGGGGATTACTTTTTAAATAAATTGAATTCAAATCATGATGGTGGTGTTATTAGAGGGTCTGGTTTCAGTTCTATTAAGTTTAGTTTCCAACACTTCAAGGTAGTTAATGATGGTTTAAAACTTGGAGGTGTAAAATAAAAATTAACTAATGAATATTATGGTAAAAACAATGGTAGCAGTTGTGATGATGTGATAATGGTTTAATGTATTTTCTTTGAATATAAAATCTTTACTAATAAATTTAATGTTTTGTAATCTACTATTTTGCCATTAGATATAGACATGTTGATCATAAGTAACAATTGGCTTAATCAGGGTGATAATTCTTGTTTATTTCCTGATGGTTTTGTTTTGGGATCTTCTTTTTGCCAGACTGAGGAGTATGGTGATACTACGATTTGTGCTTATCCTTCCAATTTTTTTCTGAAGATTGACTTTGCTGAGCAGTTTTCAGTGGAAAATCACTGTGAGATGGTGCTGTTAGGCTTGAATATGATTGTTTTAAGTATATACAGAACCTTTGATGACAAAATTGATATTTTTTGTGATATGATTGAAAAAGATTTGCATGGCTTGAACAGAAGTCAAATAAATTTTTCTTGCTGATGATTTTAATGTGTATTCGATAACTAATTATCATAATTTTAATTGAGGCAATGACACTTTATTATTTTGGTTTTGTTTTCATTAATTTGGGTGCTAGTAGATTGAGTAGATATTTGGGTAATCAGTTTTTTAATTTTGATTTGGGTGTATGTAAATCTACAATTATTGATTCCAATTTATTTGACCATAAATGTTTGTCACTAAAAACAAATTTAAAACTAAAAGTTTTATTGAGCTAGCTAGGAATCATTACACCTATAACAAGTAAGGGTGTATATAACTTTTTTTTGGGTCTGTTTAGAACATTGACTGGGATTTTTGTTATGGTAATAGTATTGATCTGAATGCTAAATGGAATTTTTTCCTCTAGTTGGTAAATCATGCATTTGAGTGTTCTTTTCCTTTCAATGGTAAGAAGGGAATACTCAGAGCTTGGTATATTGATGACTTAAGATATATGTGCGATTTTCTTATCATGCTAAATGATTTACATCAGATGTTTAACACTGATCTAGCTAAACAGCTGAGAAATAGCTTTAAATAGAAGTTTGGAGAATCTCAAAGGGCTGCTAAAGTAAAATATAAAGACAATTTAATAAGTAAATCAAATAACCCACAGAAAGTTATGTGGAATCTAATAAATGAAAAAAGGGACAATGGGAATTCAATTAAGTTTCTTGATAAACTGACTTGTGATGACTAATTAATTTTTTGTTGACTTACCAGAAAAATTAATTTCTAATTTGCCAAGTAATAGTAAAAAGCATTTTAATTTTAAATCGACAAGTGGAGGCACTGATCCTTCATTTTCGTTTATTCTATTGGAATAAACGAAATATTAAATATAATTCATTCCTTAAAGAAGAGTAACTGCTCGGATCTTTATGGGTTAACAAGTAAATTGATTAAACACATTCTAAACATTTAATATTCTTTATTAATGAATCGATTAGATTATCGGCTTTCCTGATGCATTGAAATTGGCTAGTGTTCTTCCCTTGTTTAAGAAAGGAGGAATAATAGGCAATGTGATCCCTCAGACTACTGATCTATTTCAATTTTGCCCATTTTTAACAATTCTGAAAAAGCCTTAAAAACTAGAATTGTTGATTATTTTGAATGCAAAAACCTTTTTCTGAGACTCAATTTGACTTCAGGCAGAACTAGAGTACTAGTAATGCTATTTTGAGCTTTGTCAATAAGAACCTTGACTGTTTTGAGATAACAAGCTGACATTTTTTTTTGTTGATAAGTTGACTTTTTATATATGTCAATACTGTATGTTAGTGATCATCATGACAAGTTTATTACAAATTGTGAGTTCATTCTCATAACACCAGAAGTGATGGTCTGTTACATATTAATTTCAATAGGCTATCTCAACAAAAAAGTCTACTAATTACTGGGTTTTAAAATTTTATAATAAGATTGCTGGTTGGATTAAGAGGCTACTTACAGCAGTATTTTATTCTTTTGAAGAGTTTTTAGAGTATTCTAAGAAAATTTTTGTTTAAACTGGAATATAGTACCTTTTCAATTGTTGTTTTTCTGATCTTAGTGTGATTTATTTTATTATGAGATTTATTTAATTTAAAAATGTATTATTGTTGTTTAGTCTTTAGTATAATATACTAGTTTTATGATTGATGTGATAATTGTAATGCCTGTAATGGTATCTAAATGATAAATAAATACAAATAAAAAAAAAACTTATTTTTTTCACTTTTCTTGATATATTTGAAAATCAATACATCAGTATATTAAAACATTCTGAGGTAATAAATAATATCCTTTTAGACAAGTAAAATGACAATGGCTTTGTTTAAAAATATGTTTTATTTTTTACATTTATTTGTAACTATCTTATATATGTATATCATAACTGTGATAAGTATTAGACATCATGAAAGTTGATTGTTGTACATTATATTATTTATCATAAAAAAAAAATTAAATGAAAAAATGTCAAATATATTATTTAGTTCATCACATGCTTCTTAGCTATTCCCAATTTATGTCTATGTCAGTATAATATTTAAGCCATCGTGGCTTGACAACTGAATTTCAAAAAGCAATACCCATCATAATATGTCATAAAAATTCAGACATTGGCCTAAATATTTTCTTTCAGTAATTTTTACATGTAACTTTAAAGTTTATTATTTATTGTCACAATTTGCTCAGAGAATAAAGAACTTTAAAAAACCTTGTATTCTTATTTTTTTCTATCTCTTATTTTTATTACCATAAATTATATTTCCATTCTCATTTGAGTATTAGTGTAATAAAACTTGACTTTATTACATCATATTGTGAGTGTTACCATATTTTATACTTAACATACTTTTAAGAATAGACTTCTTTTTCGTTAAGTAGATTAGTCCTATGTTAAAAATTATATTTTTGAAAAATACCCATAGCAAGAATTTCATGTGAATTCCAGCAATTGAATTTAGATATCATCATGAAAAAGATATTTCAGCTCATATATTTGTATTGTTTTCTGATGGTGGGTGATGAACTTATTTTACTTTTAGTTACAATTTCCAGCTGAGCTTTATTTATGAATCTCTTGGCAAAAACATCTCTATTTCTGTTTGTTCCTCATTTCATTTTTAATTTTTTTAAAAATATATATATATATATCTTAGATTGCTTCTTCTTTTGTTTCTGCAGAGAATTCAGTATCATGAATTTTATTTTCTTAAAACCTTTTAGAGTGAAAAATAAGAGGGGATTATTATCACCTAAACAAAAGAATGGCAAAATATTTCAGATAATGAAAACCTCACAAAACGTTTAACAAAAAAGCAACAAAATTAAGTATTTAAATTTATACTGAAAATTATGCAAATACACTCAATTGCAGTTATAAAAATAGTATCATGTTATGCATAGACTAAAATAAAAGTTAGTAACAAAGAATTTTAAAAGGATGCATACTCTCTTTTTCCTGTTTAGCCTCCGTTAACTACCGTTTAGATAATTCTTCAGAGGATGATATGTATGAGTGTAAATGAAGTGTAGTCTTGTACATTCTCAGTTCGACCATTCCTGAGATGTGTGGTTAAATGAAACCCAACCACCAAAGAACACCGGTATCCACGATCTAGTATTCAAATCCGTGTAAAAATAACTGGCTTTACTAGGACTTGAACGCTGTAACTCTCGACTTTCCAAATCAACTGATTTGGGAAGACGCGTTAACCACTAGACCAACCCTCTGGATTAAAAAAAAAGAAGGGATGCATACTAATTAAACCAGTATGAATGTAGTAAAAATGACTTAAAATCATAATCTCTCATTTGTAAATTAACAACAGTAAGTAAATTTTATTTTTTTTATTACTATGAAAAAAGTCACTAGTATTTTATGAATTTCAATAGGGATTTATTCAAAAATCTTTTTCTCACAAAAGTAGTACATTTTTTCACTTGTTTACTGCTTTTAACTTCTAAAATTTTGTTCTTACATCCTTTTTATACATAAACAGTATATATACTGCACAACTCATTTTGCATATGATTACAAAAAAATTGTTACTTTATATTGTTTTATTTAAATATTTAAAATTATTTTTTTTAATTTTATCATTACAATAAAAGAAAATAATCAAATTTTTACTGTGAACAGCTTCAATCTGCCATATGAACAAATTCACCTAATCTTAAGAGTACAATAATTTCTGAATGAATCATAAAAAAATACAATATATACCTTACATGCTACATATATACTGTGTAAATCTTATTCCTTTCCACATTAGTTTATAAAGAACTCATTCAAATAAAAACAAACACTATGGTTATACATTATATTGAAATATTAACAGCTGGTTTAGTGCATTTACTCTCAAGTAAACAAGTCAGATGTCAGTCTAAAGGTCTTGGCTTAAAACTGTTTAATTATGTTGTTTATTTATGATTCTAAATGGTTCAAATGAAAATATTAATATTTACTATTAACAGTTTTTAAAAAAAAAATGTAACCCTTACAGTACTCAAAGGAAAGGCTGATGGAAAAAGGTAAAAAAAATTGTTTTTTGTTTAGTACTTTAATATGTATCCACTTGTAAAGCATTGCTTGTTAATATACTTTGATAAAATTTTTAATCAATTATAATTCTAAAACTTCACACTGGTTGATTTTAAATCCATCCGATCAATATTTAGAAAATATTACTTGGTAACTTGAAATATTTTTTTAAAAGAAAAAGATGGTTTCTCTAAGAGGTTGTCTGTAAAAGATGTCACACCTAATGGGTTCAGGAATACTATTTGCTGAAAGCTAATTGTAATTAGAGTAGAAAGGGTCACCTAAAATAGGATGTCAAATGATCCAGATACATAATCTATAAAATGATTCAAAGTTTATTTATTTGAAATATTGTGTAATATTCAGAAACTATGAATACAAATACAACATTCATTAAGTATAGAATGCAATTTTTCATTGCCGATTGATTCATTTAGAAATTTAAAATGTTGTTGATCTTGTTCTTTCTGTCAGTCATATGTTGTAATAGTATTATTTATATTTGTGATTTCATTATCATATCAAAAGGTATTTCCTTTTATTATTAATAAATACAATGTTTCTAGAAAAATTAATTTTTTTAAATAGTAAAGAATGTCTTGTAATATTTAATTTTATTTTTATATCATTTTAGTTTTATAACTGTAGGAAATTGATAATAGACTATTAATAACAATTACGATTTTATGTCAAATTTCAAAACTATAATATAAGGTGGATTGTTGCTGGTAATATTTGTTTATCAAAACAAGACTAGATAGCCAAATGTCAAAAAAAAAGTAAAAATAATAAATACTTTCATGCAAACACCTAATTATTTTACCACAGAAGTTCAAGGAAAAAATTAAAGCCAACAGAAACAAAATTAAACATTTTTTGTTTTGTAGGAAATATTTTTTTAAATTCTGGTCAGGTGATCTCTTACAGAAATATTTATGACTCACCAACTTACTAGTAAGTAATTCTGTAACTACAAATATGATCTGATCCGATGTGATGTAACAAAGTTTTGGATATCTTACCTTCTGTATCTATTTTGATCATAACTATGTATTTCTCTGTCTTACACAACTATCTTTAATTCAGTTATTTTTTTCACTGCAACCATCAGTCAGATATAACTACTCTTACTCATATTATAATCTCTAAATTTATTTATTTAGTCGTTTTTTAAATTTTATCTAAAATACAAGATTATTTCTTCCGTATCATGATATTCAGGTACTTCAATTTCACTATATAAGAGGTGTGACAGAAAAGTAATGATACTGGCAACACTGGGAGCAATCTTGCAATGATGCCATCTCCCCCTTAGCATAGGTTGTGCATCAGCCACTCCCAGATATTCAGCAAAAGTTTCAACCTCATGTGGTAACTACATGATTGCAGAGGATAAGTGAAGTTAAGTTTTTGTAGTGCATTATAAAAATGGAACAGCAAAATTTGGAGTAATGGTTTGCTATCAAATTTTGTGTTAAAACTCGATGATTCTGTAAGTTTGACCTACAAAAGCTTGCAATGAGCATTTGGAGAACATTCCTTATCAAGAAGGCACAAGTTTTTGGTGGCACAAAGCATTTTTGGAGTGCAGGGAAGCAATGAAAGATGAACCTCGCTCAGGGAGGCTTTCAACATTGAAAACTGAAGAAAATGTGGAAAGGATAAGGGCTGCTGTGAGGTCAGATCATCAACTAACTTTGAGACTAATGACTAGCGTGTTAAATTTGAATTTTTTTACCCTTCATCTGATTTTGACTCAAAATTTGGGCATGAGTGCATTGGACCTTCTTGATAAAACTGAAAATGTTCCATGTTTCTTCAGTTGTGTAATCAATGATGATGAATTGTGGATTTTCGAGTATCATTCAGAAAAAAAACATCAAAGTCAAGAGTGGCACACTGACACTTCTCCTTGATCAAAGAAAGCTTGAATGAACAAATCAAAATTAAGTCCATACTGATTTGTTTTTTGACAATAGGAGGATGGTTTACAAAAAATTTGTGCCACAAGGACAAACTGTAAACCAAGTTTTTTATAAAGAAGTCCTTAAAAGGCTCAGAAAAAGGGTGCTTTTTGTCAGATCAGACATTTCTAACACTTGGGTACTCCATCATGACCCTTGTCACATGGCCATCGCCATCAACCAGTTTTTGATGAAAAAAGGGATTCCAATGGTTTCTCAGTCCCCTGTTTGCCTGATCTTAGTCTGGGTAACTTTCTTTTGTTCCCCAGGATTAAAAACCGACTTAAAAGGACATCATTTCAGTACTGTCGAAAACATTCAAAGGAACACAACCAAGAAGCTGATGGTAATTCCAGGTGAAGTCTTTCAGCATAGTTACAAAGAATGGAAATAACGCTTCCACTAAACATATAGTTGTCCAAGGGAACTCCATTAAAGTTGATAACATTGATGTATAAAAGTAAAATAAAATTAAACAAAAAAATTAGCCTCATTAATTTTCTGCCACACCTCATATTATGTAAGCTCAACTTTTACATCTTTATAAAAGTATGCTTCAATACTTATTTGAAAATACTCGTACATCATAAACACATCAAATATTTATGTTTAATTAATAAAAATTAAAAAAAGAAATCTAATTGTAGAATAGTTACGATTAAGGAGTCAGCTATACAAGGATATAAACAAGAAATATATTTTTTTATAATTCCACTCAACATTTTTATTCTTATTCTTATTTTTATATTATTAGGAGATGAATAACTAGTTGATTTGATGAATATTTTTCTTATTGATGAATATTTATTTTCTATAATGATTATTTTTTTTTTATTCACCAGGTATAAATATAGTGTTACATGAGAACCTTCACTTATGAATCTGGGTTTAAATTCATATAAGTTTATGAAGTAATATTCTGAATATTGTTAAAACTTTTTCAATCAGAAAATAATAGATGAAAATAATAGACAGAAAATAATAGATGTACAATTATTAATAAGTAAAAGATATGTAGTTTGTTTATAATATAATTAATAGTGAATTAGTTTATAAGTAGTTTAACATTTTTTTAAAAAAAACAAACATCTTAATTTCACTCTTATTAAATTAGCACTTGAAAAATGTGTTAGCCCTTGTTTTCTACATTTCTTTATTCTGATCTCACACTATACCTACTTATAAATGAGTTTACTTATATTTTTTGCGGATTCATTAATCTCAATTACTTTATATCTTGCGCTAACATTGAAACACCCCCTTCATCCAAAAAAATAAATAAAAGAAAGTTATCTAAACAGATTTAAAAAAAAATAAAAATAAAATATTAATAGTTAAAGAAAAATTAATTAATTAATTAAAAATTGTATTCTGAAGTATGTAGGGTTCATCCTTTGTAATTTCTAATTCAGAGAGAAGGCTAGGGAAAGAATTAAATTTTAAATAATGATTATTGCACTTAATTTAAATAAAATTTGTCAATGTTAGATAATTATACAAAATAACTATTCTTCATAAAAAAGAACATTTGGAAAATATAGGATTAATCTTCAGAAATTTGTAGGCAATGAAACTTCAGTGGAAAAAGATATAATAATGATTAAGATATTTGGGTTTGAAAACTTGTAAAACTTATAATTTTAATTAATAGCATTTTAAAGAGTTAAGGCCTAAAATCAGATAGAGAAATGTATTAGGCATGAAGGTAAATTATATGAATTCATTTATTAATCATATTTTTCTTTCTTTCTCCTGTACAAAATGCTGAAAATATTTAAAAAAATGAAATATTTGAAAACTTAACTGCACAACACGGAAGTACACTTTCTTATAAGAAAAAGAAAACTTCGATTTTAAAAATCTGTCCACAGATTAAAAAACTAATAAAACAGAAGTAAAATAAACTTTTAATAGAAACAGAGAACTATTTAACCTAATGTTCTTGAAAAAAAAAACGATTGACCTTTACGCTTATCTGGCTAAAATATAAAAATGACATCAGAATGAAATAAAATTATTAAAAAATTAAAAAGTACAAAAAATAGTTTACAGCAGAAGGGGCAGTTGAGACAAAATGCAAGATTGTAACCTTCATTTTCATTCTACATCTTCAGTTATCTGTTTCATGCATTCAATCTTTGTATTTCTCTATATATTTTACCTTCTACATTTTTAAATTAATTTAACTACTATATTAAAAATGACTTTTTTATTTCAACCAGTTTTTCCAGCTTGTTGCCAGATCTCTCTGTGAATGTGTGTGTGCACGCGCGTCTGTCTGTCTGTCTGTCTGTCTGTCTCTCTCTCTCTCTCTCTGTGTGTGTGTGTGTGTGTGTGTGTGTGGGTAAATAAAATAAATAGGCAAGTGCAATTATTGGTACCAGCTTGCCAGCTCCAAATGTAGTGTAAATATACCAGTTAACATGTAGTCTGAACAGAGTCAGGTTGACCAATCCTGAGACGCGTGGTTGATTGAAACCCACCACCAAAGTATACCGGTATCCACAGTCTAGCAATCATTTTCATATAAAAGCAACTGCCTTTACAAGGACATTAGAACTCTCAACTTGGAAATTCAGCTGATTTTGCCATGACAAGTTGAACCATTGTAGTGGTTAATCTACTTTATATATATATAATTTAATATTATATTAATTTTAATATTATATATAATTTTTGTATGTAATATGTACAAGCATATATTTATCTTTATTTATTTATTTTAAGCCTAACGATCAGAGTGGTTAATTTCACCTGAAAAACACTACTAATATAATGCAAAACCTTTTTAAATATGCTATACTTTCTGAGCAAATTTATAAGATTACTTTTTACACATCAACCAACAAAAAATATGATAAACAAAATATGCCCAATTATAAACAAAATAATCTCATCAGTGGATTAGTTCAGGGTAAAAACTAAGTTATGATATTTTCACTTTCCCACCAAATGTAGCTTATATAGCTATTTAGGTGGGAAATAACTATTTAAAATATAATTATATTAAAGAGGAAAATATGGTGAGGTATTGGATTTTTTACAGATCTTTAAGTTTCTGTGTAGTTTCCAGTTTTTTACAGATTTTTTTAATAACAATTTTTAACATATCTCCAAAAAAGAATTTCGTTTTTTTTTTACGTTAAATAAATACTTTTCTGACAAATGTAGTAATGTACTGTTTTTTAAATAAAATTAGAATTTTTCTAACTTTTCTTTCTTTTATTGAACTTATCTTAAACCATTTTATTAAGAATTATATTCTCTACAAGGTTTGTTTAAAAGATTTATGTGATTTTTTATTCAATTTTTCAGGTCAAAAACCATAAGAAATTACTAATTTTGACCCTTAATTAACGTTCTGAAAATTTCAGTACGACCTCATTTCACCGGGGTAGCTGAAATCCGAATAAAATCTTATACTAGCTGTAACTCGCTACCGAAGTATTTTAGGACATATATTCATATGAACTTCTTCCATTATTTTCAGGATTAGAATAGGTTATAAAAGCTGTCGTTGAAAAGCACGTTGAAAAGCTGTCAATGAAAGCTTATCACTGCAGTTAAAAAAAAAGTAAAAAATCCAGATTTTTTTGGATTATGGGCTTTTTTGGAGCCTATTGGTTCAATCGATTACAATCAAAAGGGGAGGTGCACAAGTAGATGTTACAACAGTTGTAAATCCAAAATTTCAACTTCGTACGGCTAATCCTTTTTGAGTTATGCGAGATACATACGTACGTACGTACAGACGTCGCGCCGAAAATAGTTAAAATGGATTCAGGGATAGTCGAAACGGATATTTCCGTTGAAAACTGAAAACCGAAATACTCCTTTAACTTCGTATAAGGAAGTAAAAATTAGCAAATAAATTTTTTAATTAAACTAAGCCGATCTCCAAGACGGAGTGGTAGTGTTTCGGCCTTTAATCTTGAAGTCCCGAGTCGAATTCCTGACAGGCATAACATTTTTCATTCCCTACAAAATTCTATTTCCATATTCCAGGAACAAGCTTTTTCAAAGCTCCTATGTAATTACATAAACCAAAAATTAAATAAAATAAAAAAATAAAAATTATTAAATTTTAATTGAACTATTTTAAATTCATTATTTTATCACAAAAATACTAAATATAGAAAATTGCATTACAATAAAATAAAATGTAATAATCACTTATTGATTTTAATTTTATTGTTAATATTACTAGAGAAAAAATTAATTTTGATGCGGATAAATTTCCAGCTTAATAATAATTAAACATCTCGCTATTTAGTAATATAATAAAATCATATTTTTAAAATTTAGTAAATTAAGAAGAAAATGTATCTGATAAAAAATAAATATGGATTGACCTATAAACCCAATAATATTGCAGCGTAATATTTATCAAAATATTTACAAAGTATATTTAAACCAAAAAAAAAGTGATATCATTTTAAATTTCTTTGAAATTAGGTAACAACATTATTGCACAATATTTACAAAGGACATATGATAATATTTACTCATGTAGTTCAATTCACTTAAAACTAAGTAAGTTACTTATTCCTATAACAGTTTAGGATAAATAACTAAAAATAGAAATAATTGATTTTTTTATTAAGTAAACAAGTTATTATTTTCGAGTTATATATATGTACTACTTATAAACAAGAGTACTCTATATTCTTCCTTTATCTCTAGAAGGTATACTTTTCGATGTCCTAATTTATCGAAAATACAGTTCTTGATCCAGATATTTTAAGTAATGAGAAAAACATCGCTGATCAGTACGATAAAATGCGATTTAAAAATGAAAAACAAAAAATTTTTTTTCGTTCCTGTTATTCTACTCACATAATGATGAAATATCTATTTAGGGATTTTTAAAAAAAAAATTTATGAACGTGTAATGATTAATTAATGTTGTTTTTTAGACATTTATATATTACCCAATAACATTTATGTTTAATGTAAATATGAAAATAAATTTCACGTGGTAAATTCCAAATTATAATCTAACCTTTTTTTACAACTAAATAAAATTCATTTTTTTTTAAAACTGTGCATGACAAGTGTTCTTTGTTTTTTACGTCGGAAGAGGCAAAATCTCTTAACAGATATTCGTACAGAGTGTCGGGCTCTCAGACCGACTAAAACCCATTTCCCTCAACGACACGCAAAGACTGTATCCGGCATAAGCTCAACAATCTACGGTGTGAATCGCAGCAGCACCTGTCAGAAAGAGGGCGGCAGGGAACACAGCGGAGCCAATGGGTACCGATGTAACGCGTATATCCGCATCCGGGCCTAAAACTCGGTCAGGTCTGACCTTACCTAATCTTTTTTTTCCTGTTTAGCCTCCGGGAATCACCGTCAGGTATTACTTCAGAGGATGAATGAGGATGATGATATGTATGAATGTAAATGAAGTGTAGTCTCAGGTCGACCATTTCTGAGAGATATGTGGTTAATTGAAATCCAAACACCAAAAGAACAGCGGTATCCACGATCTAGTAGCCGACCTTATCTAGTATCCACGACCTTACTTAATCCGGCCTAATCTAATCTAACTGATGCAGATGGATGCCCCTCTCCAAGGCTGACCCTATCCAATTCTCCAGCTCCCTTCACCACACTGATGGTTCTCATCATCTTGGAGATCACCTTCCGCTTCTCGAAGCTAGTGAACATGACGTTGATTATGTTGTGTCCAGCGGACCCATTACTGCCACCCACCGCCTCCTGGATTTGTCCACCTATCGCACACGAAGATCATGTGCCCAAGATAATCAAGAGCGCCACAATACGGGCACAAGTCGACCTTTGTGCTCCCTGGTGTAAAGATACGACCTTTCTATTAACTGTATTTTCATCTTCCCTTGTCAGATTCATCCCATTTGGACTACCAGCTGTCTAGTACACCGTAAGGAGATGACCTATCCTCTCCCTGGTAACAATCATCCCTGAACTGTGCCAGAAGATCTATCGGCAGTGTACTGACAATAATGAATCATGCCTCAAAGAAAACAGTTCAGTAGTTCAAGGTGATTCGCAGAGACATCCTTCTCTGAACCTGTTCAAGGGTCAATCTGTTACGCTGTGTGCTCAGGGCTCTTAACCAGACAGATTATGCAGCAGGATTTAAACATGAAAATGGAACACATGTGCTATTCCTTGGTCTGTTCATGACAAGCAGTAGATAACAAATTTTCATTTGCTGAAGTGATCGAATCAAGCTGTCACCTATTTATAAAAATATTAATCTTATTTTTTGAAAGCACTATGTCACATTAAAATAAAATAAAATAAAAATTTTACAGGATCTTAATGTCTATCAATATTATAAAGTTTAAAAAAGCATAAAATATAATTAAAATCTTCGTTTTGATATCGGAAACGCACTTTACTAACCGGAACTACCTCAGACTTCAAGGTTATTCTGTGTATGTGACGAATCACCCAGATGGGAGGGCCCATGGAGGAACCGCGATTCTGATTCGGAGTTCTCTTCGGCATCATGAACTTCCTGGCTTCTGCACTGACCAGATTCAGGCAAACACTTGAAGTTACAGACTTATTGTGGTCTATTAGGCTGTCCGCTGGGTACTGCCCTCCGCGGCATACTGAAACTGATGATTTGTTTTCTGATTTCTTTGCGACTCTGGGTCCAAGATTTATTGGCGGAGGAAACTGGAACGCGAAAGACCCATTATGGGGTTCCTGGTTGATTATCAGCAGGGGTACATCGCTGAAAAGATGTGTTCAAAATCTGCACCTGGACGTGTTATCGGGGTTCCAGCCGATATACTGGCCTACGCACCTGACAAAGATCCCGGATGTACTTGACTTTTTTGTTACCTCGGGTATATCATTTGCATACTTTCTGGTGGAAAACAACTATGATTTATCGACGGACAACTCGCCCATTCTACTTACATTGAGCACGACGGTACTAAGGAGGAAAGAGAGGCCTATTATTCATACGAGACGAACGGATTGGGTTTCTTACCAGGATTGGATCGAAGAGAAACTGACTGATCCGTTTCCACTCGATACCTCTGGGAATATTGATTACGTATGTACTTTTTGACGTCGGGTCATGCATGAGGGAGCATGGTGGTCTACACCTGTTGATTTGCACTCAGCCAGAGACAATATCTATCAGAGGGAAGTGACAGAACTAACGGTCTCGAAGCGGCGTCTTCGGCGGAATTGGCAGCATTTCAGAAGGCCAGAAGTTAAGGCTTTGTTACTGTCTATTTTCATCTTATATCTTAAGACTTCTTCCTTTAGATAAAATAATTCCCCTAAGAACTGTGTTTATTAATTTTAATGTATACACGGCACAAATTCCTAATCACACACACACACACACACACACACACACACACACACACACACACACACACAGAGAGAGAGGGAGAGAGAGAGAGTGAGAGAGAATAACACTTGCTCAGAATAACACTTAGGTTATAGATAACTTATCTTTGAAAGAACTTTTTTCCAAAAAAAAAAAATAGTTAATTTTTTAGGGAATATTATGAGAAATATAAATAATAAGAAAACTGTATTTTGTTCTCAGAATAGTAAAAAACATTATACACCATAGAACTCTTCTATTTCGGTGTTGTTCCATAATCGATGTCCGCTCACTGCTTCTTTCAATAACCCAAACAAACACTAATCTTAGGAAGATCTTGATCTTACGGACGATGATTTAAGGTTCCTCAGTAAATTTCGTCCAGCTTATCCTGATTGCTAACGGCTATATGAATTCGGCGTTGTCGTGATGAAGAATCACATTTCTGATCGATCGGCTGACGGTGCTTTTGTTTCTTTAGGTGGCTTACAGAAACCCGAGAGCCGGAACTAGTACGTACCATTTATAGTGCAACGGTTGTGGAAAACATGGCTTACAATAGGCCTTCTGGTCCAAAAATATAATCATGAGGAATTTAAGTTAACGAATGCGTTTTCGCCTTTACGATGCAAGGCTCTCCATTCCTATGAAACTATACGAGCCGATTTCGACTCGGGAGTGTAAATTACCCATATCTCACCATTTGAAATCTTGAAACCTACCTGTCACAGACTTTGTGGAACTGTAGGTGCTTTGTGTTAATGGAATGGGCACTTTTATTTCCGAAGTAATTTCATCAATCGTAGAATTCCAATCACCTTCAATAAGGTCACACAGTTCGATCGATTTGTCATTTATCACACTTGACCTTGAACGCCTGTTGGGTTTCATTTTCTAGAGCTTCTTGCCCTTCTTTAAATTTGCTGATTCAGTTGTAGAATTCGCTACATGACGTCATATCCCCAAACTACGCAAGAAGGTTAGAAAAAATTTCATAGATTTGAGCCCTCATTCTTGAGATAATTCTCGGTAATAACAATTTGCTCTGACAAGACGCTGCTGATCAGAAATACGGAAGCTGAGGCTGCTGGACTTCGTCTCTTCTTTCATCTCCCTTTGCGCCAGCTCCCTCCTGCTCATATACAAGCCTTGAAGACAAAGTTCGTGTTCTATTTGAGGGGGATATATTCGGCTTATATTTGACTCTCGTACATATTGTATAAATGATATTTGTTATTTACATAAAGCCTAGTGCAATATTACAAGCATAGGTATCTTTCATAATAGTTCTTAAGCTATTCAGGTGCGTCAAATTTGATCAGTTCTGTAAATTTAAAAAAAAATTACTAGTACTATAGTTATTTATAGAGTGCGCTAGACGAAAATATAAGCTTAGCTGTGAGAGGAAGGTGCTTCTAATACACATTATACAACTCTATTCGTAAATGTATTCTACATCAACTAGGTATTTTTCATGAGTAATTGTTTATAGTAATAAATAGAACTATTTGAATAAATGGAGATAATTTTTTATGTTCAGCTTTTTATTGTATCTAGTGAATAAGAAATAATTTTACCTATAATTTACTTAGTAATTTTACTATAGATTTATTTCATTTATATTTTCACTTTTATTTTTTTTAATAATAGTAATGAAAAACACTAATTCTAAAAGTTATCGTTGTAAATGCAATTAATACATTAGTGCAAATTTATTATTTTCTTTAAAAATGATGTGTTTTTGGTTTTCGTTTCTCGAAACAAAACAAATTAATATTATTGTGAGGGAACGTCCACTCCTTCCTGCTAATACACACTTGATATCTAGGTCATTTGACAGGCAAGCCCCTACGTGTGAATTCCTACTTGTGTGTTAGTGTATCCTACCACGTAAGTGTAACTTTTGTTCGATACTCGCCCGTCTCGCGACCCTGTGTTGGTGTACATTGTGGAAATGTTAATGAAAATGGCATGTGTATGTGTCATTGTCGTTGACCTATTCTGACGTACTCGCACCTAATCTAATAGGGCGGTTCCCCACAATGGGGGCCTCGGCCCCCATCGGGAACCCCCCTGGATCTTGAGAACAAGCCGAATTTTTCTTTACCAACCCTTCACTGGGGAGATACCCTTCCCGGTCCTAACGTACGTTTAAGTTGAGGGGATGCATGCGCTTCCCCTCAACTTCGCCTAACTTGTTTGTGTTGTGTTTTTGGCGTAATAACAGGATCGGAGTGGAGGTACCCTCTGTAAAATCAACTTAAAATTCATTCCAGTGACAAAGGCAGTTGTACGTGTATAATCTGTAACTCCTATTAGAGAAATGAGAATTTATTAACAACGTTTCTCTAGAAACAAAATTAATCTATTTTTATTTGATTTTTTTTTTTATTGTTGAGAAATTATTTAATAATTTTAATAATTCTGGGACTATAAATTCCGTAATTTCTTCCCCTATTCAAATTATTTTAATATTTGACTTCTATCAAAACTTTTAAGCCGTGCAGTCCTATGGTGGGAAAGATCCACATACGAGGGTTTTTTTTCAAGATCGGATCGGTCACGAAATTAAAACAACAGTGAAAATAAACAATTTTTTATTTGTAACAAGTACTTACATAGTTATTTTTCTACATATTCGCCACTCCGATTTAGACATTTGTCGTAGCGTGGTACCAACTTTCCAATATGCTTGTCATAGAACGGAGACGCCTGTGTTTTCAGCCATGTTTCTACGCTGTTCTGCAGCTCGATGTCTGTGCCAAAATGTTGTCCTCCTTGCCAGCGTTTCATGTGAGCAAAGAGGTGAAAATCGGATGGAGCCAAGTCCGGGCTGTATGGTGGGTGATCAAACACTTCCCGACGAAAACGCTGCACGAGCTTCTTTGTTTCAGCTACAGTGTGCGGCCGAGCATTGTCATGGAGAAAGACAATGCCTGATGACAACATTCCTCTCCGCTTATTCTGAATTGCCCTTCGTAGATGTTGAAGAGTCACGCAGTATAAGGCTGCAGTTATGGTCGTGCCACGTTCCATGAATTCCACCAAGAGAACTCCATTCCGGTCCCAGAACACAGTAGCCTTCTCCAACACAAAGTTGGAGAAGGTTCGCTTGAACTTCTTTGGTTTACTGGGAGAATGAGAATGCATCCACTGTTGGGATTGTTTCGAAATGGACCCATGTCTCATCCCCTGTGACAATTTTGTTCAAAAAATCTTATCCTTCATTGTGGTAGCGCTGGAGAAACGTTAGGAAGGCGTCCATTCTCATTGTTTTGCGATGGTCGGACAGCATCTTGGGAATCCATCTCGCACACAGTTTGAGGTACTGAAATCTCTCTCACTGTGGTGTAGAGAGCTGACCTTGAAATTTCAGGAAACGAATCACTCAATACAGAAATTGTGAACCGATGATTTTCTCGAATTACCTCATCCACTCGCTCAACGAGATAATGGGTTGACACTCGCTTACTTCCCTGATCGCCTGCATCATGCTTCTTTGTTTCAGCTACAGTGTGCAGCCGAGCATTGTCATGGAGAAAGACAATGCCTGATGACAGCATTCCTCTCCGCTTATTCTGAATGTCACAAATAGAGACATCAGAAATACTCAACAGTGAAACACTTGGAAACAGGAAACATACAAATATCTCAGCTTTGAACAAAATACAAGCGTATTTTGTTCAAAGCTGTCTATTTAAATATACTACTTAAATAAGCTGCATATTTTGTTCAAACATTTAAATTCTTTAAATTTTTGTGAATTTAAAGAATGGCTCAAAAAGAGGTACAGACTAACTAGTATACTCAAATCAAAACTTAATGCCAAAAACATCATCAAGGCAATAAATACATTTGCAGCCCCACTTCTAACATACCCCTTTGGCATAATTAAATGGTCAGACACAGATCTGGAAGATCTAAACCATCTCAACAGGACTAAACTAACAGACAATCATAAATTACAACCAAATCCTATTAGCTGGAAAAAAGGGGAAGAGGACTTCCAGACCTAAAAATATTACACAACAAGCAAATAGAAAACCTAAGATCATATTTCAAGAACAAAAACACATCACTCCACAAAGCAGACAAGCAACATGCACCACTCAATCTTCAATAAAAGGACACTCACAACAGTCATACACCACAGCACAACACAAGAAAGAATTACGGGCAGGAAAAGTACCTCATGGTAAACATTACAACATAATGGAAGACCCTAACATATATAAACCGAGTTAGACTAACAGACTAAATTATCAAATAAATGGCTCACAATAGGACAACTATTATCAGAGACTGAAGGATTTGCACTAGCTGTACAAGATAAAGTAATAGCCACAAAAAACTACAGAAAATATATCACGAAAGAGATCACAGAAACAGATACAGAAAATGCCTACTATTTCAAAGAAAATATCAAACATATAACAGAAGGTTGTAAAATACTTGCTGGAACAGGCTTCACTGAAAGACACAACATAGCAGCGAAAATAATTTATCAAGAACATGCAGTTAAATATGCACTTATCGCAACATACATGTCATACTACAAATACACATTTAAAAACATACAAGAATGCAAACTACAAACTATACTGAAACAGATCAATACTCACAGACAAAACTGTTACATGTAATAGACCAGACATCATAATAATCAAGAAATCTGAAGAACTCACACACATAATAGATATTGCTATACTGAAGAACAGTAATTTAATATTAAAAGAAAGAGAGAAAATAGAAAAATATACTCCCCTTGCAGTAGAGCTGAAAGAAATCTGGAAACAGAACTTAATAACAACTGTACCGATCATAATATCAGTCACATTCATAACAGTAAAGACAATGACAAGATACCTGAAGAAATTAGATCTCCCAATACATAATCACGCCAAGAAACAGAAAACTATAATTCTAAAAACTACTGTAATACTCAGGAAGTTCCTACAACAGAAAATGTGACTTGGAACATTCCCGTAACATAATCTGAATAACCACTACAGTGAGAAACCTCAAAATAATATTTTATCACCCAGAGATAGATAATCCCCATGTCTGGAACATAGCACCTAAGTTCCACATTCAGAGTGGTAACAACTGTACATTAGTGCAACACTTAAAAGCTGGCTAACCTGGTTCTTAGTATTTGTTAAACATATGATCATTTTTGTTATTAATGATCCTGACCCTATTTTCATCTTCATGTTACTAAAGAGCTGGACACTTTGGTACATGCATATAATGCATACTAAAAAATGATTTTGGATACGGATTTACAACATCTTTAGGGCTGGTGATGTGATGACCAGGGTCGATGCGATAGCAGGTATAACAGAGACTCTTCCATTGTCCACCTACCCCCATGATGGCAAGCATTTAGTAAGGTGCATGGGAGCCCTGAAAACTAGGGTTAGTAGGGGCCTGGAGTCAGTGTAGAGCTGTGCATTCACTCTCTGCCAGAACATAACTCTGGTTCCACTGGAGTACCGGGTCAGACATCCGCGGTTGGAAGCTCTGAAGTGGGGTGCATCCCAGCAGCTAGCCTTGGCAGAGAAGGGCACATTAATCTTCCATGCAAAATCTTAAACGATCACATGTGACAGAAGGTTCATGTAAACACCCTCATTCAGAACCAACCGTTTCGTCAGAAGTAAGACGGAAGAGAAGTAAATGAATTATAAGTGAATTGAGAAGCGGATAGCGATTTTTTAATAAGAGTGCGCCGTGACCAAGGTATCTTGTGGGAAAGAGCATAGAAATGACTACGCTGTCGTATAACACTATCTGTGATGAATAGCCTATGACCTTCAAAAAAAGATCCAAGGTCATATGTGTGACTACATTTTATTCCAATGTAAAATTTTCTGCTCTTTTCACTGGTGGGTGTTGAAATTTGGCGCTGATTCTTTTAATAATTAAAGTTTTGATTTTTTGTTATAAATATTTTATTGTGATTGAAATATAATATATTTTTTTATATAATAATATAATATTATATTATATAACTGTTTGAATACGATTGAAATATAACATTAATTACAACTGTTTGATTGTAATTGTAATTCCTGTAAATGAAATGAATTGAATTGTAGAACTGGAACTAAACTGGCGTAGAACTGGACGCTAATGTGCGATAAGCTTGTTATATAATGTTGGTGGAGTCGCTGATTCGTCAGGAGCCGTGTACATCCGAAAGGAGACGAGTAACCTGTAAAGAGCCGAGTGCAACCGGCCGAAGTTGAAGATCTTTAAATTTAAAAGTCCTATAATAAATTAAAATTAAAGTTCCAACATTTAAACAGGAGCAACAAAAAAAAAAAAACATTTATAAGAGTATTTAAAAATTAAATAAATCGTTAATATAACCCTGAGTTTTAACATACTGCCCGCCAAAAATCATATAATACAAGAATTAAATGATTATGAATGATAAAATGAATCATACGATTTTTTTTACAATTATAAATGAGTTAAATACAAAGTACAATTTGTAATGAACTGTTTGAAAAAATAACAGTAAGTTTAGTTGTATATGGACAATAAAAAGAATAAAATATTGACAAAGTAATAATACAAGTAGAAATTTGAGTTTTACAAAATCATAATTTAACTAGTACAATATGTAATTAATAATCATGTTCACAGAATTTTTAAAAATACAACCAAATGAAACAAATGTATGAAATATTTTAATAGATAAAAATATTAAAAAAGAAAATATATTGTTTGAATTAATCAAATGCGCTTGGTAACAGGCATAATTTATGAATAGGTCTCCTTAATAGACCTATTAAGGAGACCTATTAATAGATTAAGGAAACCTATTAACCTATTAATAGTTAACTGTTTGTAAATCAACAACTCTTACAAGATTGTCCGAGCCTGGATAAACCTGGGTGATAATTCCACGCCTCAATGGATGGATGGAGAAATTTCGCTGGTAACTAATACTAAGTTCTCAACATAAAGATTACCTGATGGAAAACGCCATTTATTGCGTTGTCGCAAACAATCCTTTGACCATCGTCTTCAGATACATTGTACAAATTTTTGTTGTAGTTGCCAACGGTCTAATCGATTAATTTTTATTTCTTGATAATCGAGATCAGATAAGGAAGTGAGTGGACATCCAATAAAAAAGTGTCCCGGTGATAGTGGCTCTAAGTCTCTGTGATCATTTGAAATAGGGAAGATAGGACGGGAATTGAGACAGGCTTCAATTTGTGTCAAAATTGTATATAAATCTTCAAAATTAAGAATTGTTTGCCCTATTACACGACGCATATGATATTTAACGCTTTTGATTACGCCCATAAACCACCAAAATGGGGTGAAGGGAGAGGAATGAATGACCAAGTAATACCTTGTATTGTAGAGAATGCTCCAATGTCTGAATTTAAGTTTTCTGATTTTAATACTTTATAATTTGTTTAATTTTGATACAATTTATAAAGTATACTTTTGGCAGAACGGAAATTGGAACCCTTATCAGAAAATATTTGAGAGGAAATACCCCAGCGTGAAATGAATCAAGTGCTGGTATAAAAGACTCTGAGGTAAAATCAGAAACTAATTCTAAATTGATAGCTTTAGTGGTGAGACATATAAAAAGTGCTATATATGTTTTATGTTTTAGACCTCTGCTTACCATGGCGAATCATAACTGAACCGCCACCGTAGTCTACTGCGCAAGTAGAAAATGGTCGGGAAGGAATTACTCTGGAGGGTAGTAGTTGACCAATGTATTGTACTCGGGTTTTTGCAATACGTCAAAAACATGTCTTACATTTACGAATGTTAGAGGAAATAACTCTCTTGCTAATTATTATCCAATATTTTTGTCGTAACTAATGATGAATAAGTTGAACACCAGCATGCAAGGGTCACATGTGTTCACCATTAATGATTAGTTTCGTGGTGTTAGCATTAGGATGTAAAGCAATAAGATATTTAACTTGGTAATCTAATAGAGATTGTTGCCATCTGCCACCTATCCAGCCTCAATTATCCAGAAATAGATCAAGAGATATACGAGTAAATTTGTTGAGAAATGGTTTGATTATTTTTAAGATTATTTAATCAAATTTACCGTAACACACACGTGTGTGTGTTAAATTTGAGTACTTTTCTTCGAAAAGTCAGTAAAAAAACTTTGTATAAATGTTTTTAAAAATATTATCTTGAATGTCTTAGTTTTAAAAAGAACTGATGGAAACAGCTATATTTATACAATTTTTATGAATAAATTTTATTCTTTATGACAACAACGGAGGAATTGTTTTTAATGACATTCTCAGAGGAAAGCTATTTTAACCACATTAAAATTAACCTCTCTTTTAATATAAAATTATTGTTTTTCAAAAGGTATTCCTTATAGGAAAAAATAAATATATAATAAAATTGGTCTGCATTTAAAAAAATATTAGTTTTTGGGTTACTGCAGCTTCATCTCCAACTTACGGAAATAATGTTTCATTGATTGTTTATTCAGAATATTCATACTACAAAAGTTTAAGGAAAAAAATAAAAATAAAACAGATATAATATTTGAAATAAACTTTATAGGAAAACTACACCAACCTTCATCGAAGGAGTGGTAGAGTTTCTACGTTTCATTCGATAGGTCATGGTAACCATGACCTATCAGGATTGACAGTTTTCAAATGATATAAAACATTAATCGCTCATCAACGGCTGTAGCTAGGTGGTTGCTCTATAGTTGCTAAAGAAAATAAATAAATAATTTATTTGTTCAAATTACATAATACAAAATTTCAATGTCTAACAAAGAATGTCTAGTAAAAGATGCGTATGTCTATAAAAGATACGTAGATGACATTCTAGTATGTGCACATCAATAGGATATTGATTTAATATTAAAAGAATTCAACCTATTTAATGAACATGTACAATTTACAAAGGAAGTTGAGATTAACAATAGTACAAACGCTTTGGATTTAACAATAACTCATTTCGAAAAGAAAATATCAACAAAATGGTATATAAAACCATCTTCAGACAGTTATATAAATTTCTTATCAACACAACCAGTATCACATAAAAAAATAGCAGTCAAGAATCATGCAAACAGAGTAATAAAATTTACAAACCCCGAAGGTAGACCAGAATATATGAAATAAGCCAAAGATCTATTAATAAATAATAATTTTCGGGAAAATATCATAAATAAAATATCACGGAGTTCGTTAGAAATTCGTCGGTAAGAGCCGACGAAGTCAACGAACTACGTTTACAGTTTTAAACACCTAACCTAACAGTGAAATGAAAATGGGGGAAAAATAAGTATGAAAACATTATATTTCAGTTCAATTAAATTATTAATAAAGAAAACTTTCAATAAATATGTCGAATTTTGTTAGGCAACGTTTTTTTTCCATTTGATGAACCGCGGGACTCGAATATGTAATTTTATTCGTTTTTTTAATGTATCTTTACGAATCGCGGCGCTAGATAGCAGTACTTGATAGTACTAGGTAGAGTACAAAAACTTGATAATGTACTTGAAATAATAAAACTTAAAAGAAAATATACTACAGCTTGTTTTAATAATAAATGCTGTTAAGTAAATGAAAGTACTGAAGATGAAACAATTTTTTTAATTCCCATCACTTTTAAAAAAAATAAAGGTATTTATTTACAACAGATTACACTAGTTTTATTAAAAAAAAGAATAAATAAAACAGAAATAAATTCGTTGGTAAAATCGAATTAAACGATAAAAATCGACGGTTACTCTTACAAAGTAATAAGTGCAATATTACATCGCGGATTTTCGATTCGTAAAGGTATTTATAGTAAAGGTTATTAAAAAAGGAAAAATACGGTATGACGTGAATGAAATTGATATGACTTAACAAAAAAAAACTGGCCGTAAGATTCATTTGTTTGTACTAAGGCAATAGATTTTTGTAATAAATCCATAAGATAATCAATCAGTAATTCATAAAAAAATAAAAGAATAATCTTAAAAAAATTACAGTAATATCCAAAAAAATTACAATGAAATTGTAAACTGTACGGTAACAGTCTCGCAGATATCATTTCTTTCAGTTATTTTTACACGGCTGTGAATACTAGATCGTGGGCACCGGTGTTCTTTGGTGGTTGGGTTACAATTAACCACACATCTCAGAAATGGTCGAATTGAGACTGTACAAGACTACACTTCACTTACACTCATACATATATCATCCTTTGAAGTAATACCTGAAGGTGATTCCCGGAGGCTAAACAGGAAAAAAGATACCATTTCTTCCGCTCAAAAAACAAAAATTTCTGTAATATAAATAAAACTGTTTTTAACAAAATGATACTGATATCAAAAAAGGTAAGACACTACATTTCTATTATAAAAATCTGTTATTAATTTAGAATTTTCTTTAAAAAAAAATATATGTTAAAAATATGTAATAGACAATAATAGATTATAATAGAAGTTAGATTATAAACAATATTTAAGCGTTCCATATAATAAGCAAAAAATAAATAAAAATTTGTTTCAAAACTCTTACCGTTCCGATTTATTTTATTAAACAACGAATAATACATATGACATTTATAAAAGTAATACAATTCTTATGATTATTCGATAATAAATATATCTTAATAACTGTACGTACAGAGGCCCCAAAAGCTCAGAGAACAACTGTGGCGAGAGCATCTGTATCAGCCGGCCCAAGCACAACCTTAGACATTGAATCAAGTTCATCAGCCGCCGAAAGTGCATCGCTTGCGAGTTTAGATTCAATTGCAACGATGCTCACAGCACCATTGAAGCTTTCATCACCTGATGTAAGCCGGCGAACGTCATTGGCATCAGAAAGAGAAGACGATGCCACATTGTCTCAGACACATTGCCATCAGACACATTGTCATCGGAAGTTGAGGCCGTTCGCAGAATGGAAAAACGCAAGAAAGAATGGCCGAAAGGAAAGCCTAGGCGGTAATTTGTTGGATTTGAAATTATAGAAGAATGTGAAATTTTTAACATTTTTTTCACGAGAATATGAATTATTGAACCTTTTTTTTTTTTTTTGAAGTCTGATGGGGCTATTAAAATAATAAGAATGAGAATTACCTTTTATTATCTATGTTACAGAACTGTCAGAAAATATGAAAAAATTGCTACAAAAAAATTTCACAATAGCTGATCAAAATTACAACAATCTGAATAAAAATTACAACAATCTAAATTAAAATCGCCGATAGAAAAAAATCAACAATCCAACGTAGTACACAGCATTCCGTGTAAAGATTGTAACGCTGTGTATATTGGATAAACTTCTCAATACCTTAAAAAAAGAATAGAAGCCCATAAATATAGAAAAAAGGAAGTGACAGCGCTCACAAAACATACAATAGAACGAACACTCGTTCGATTTCAATAGCACCAAAATATTAGATAAAGAACAAAATACGTATAAAAGGACCATTTTAGAAATGATATACTCGTACATCAAGAAAAATTCAAACGGTGTTAACAATAGAACGGACATAGCCGGATTGAGTAACATATGTGTTAATTTAATTTAAAAAATCATATTTATATTGTAAATTTAGTTTTAAGAAAAATAATGGTTAATGTTTGTAATTAAAATAAAGAAAAAAAAATGCATTGTAAAGGTTTCAATATACTATATAATAGCAATCAGGTTATTTAAAGAGATTTAATTATCTAAAAATAAAATGAGGCATGTATGAATAGGGGGATCTGTTACAACGTTAGGGATGAAATATTGTTATCTAGGATGGGTTAATTTCTTAGTATGTTAGAGAATTTTGTATGATGGGTTTTGCATGTGTATTGTCACCTGAGGAAGCTTTGAGAATTCTAAATGAAACATAGTGAATTTAATTTATAAGTTTGTTTAGTTAATTGGTTATGACCCAAGAGATTAATAAAGATAATATTTTTAAGTAAATATATCTTATTATATTTAATTCTATCCAATCAGAGGAAAATAAGTTTAAGTTAGTATTCATATATATATATATATATATATATATATATTTATTTATTTATTTACATGGTAATATTATTCAAGAACATATGTTTATAAATGCTTGTTTATAAGCGAATAGATATATGAAATGAAACTCTGAATGTCATGTTAAAACTTTTCCAATTATGAAGTTATGAAAACAGTGTAAGCAACCTAGAATATAATAGTAAAAATAATAATAATACAACTTAGGCTTCTTGATTATTAATTAAAAGTTTATTAAAGAAAATTAATAACCATACAGCTATTTCATAAGACAATTAATTTTAAGAGTCAGCCAATTAACATTTTTTTTTTTAAAGTTTGATCAAATAAAAATTTTAATTTTACTTAAGCTCTCTGGATTCCTAAACATTATCTAGTTCCATATATGTCTTTCTTCCAGTCACACTTTACTTTCTTAAACAGAAACTTCTATCCTTTTACAAAGTTCTCAAGTTCCTTATCCCAATTATTTCTCTTCTTATTTCCAACTATAATATTCTATTAAACTTTCATAAATTAATTATTAGATAGTTATACGAACATTTAATACATAGTTATTACATTTACATTATTTTAGTCATGTTATTACATGTGATGATTTTGTTTCCTTGTATGAAGTAAAGGAGGTATTGTAATAGCGAAAAATTTCGGTTTTCAAATTTCAACGGAAATATCCATTTTGACTAATTTCGGTGTGACGTATGTACGTATGTATCTCGCATAACTCAAAAACGATTAATCGTAGAATGTTGACATTTTTTATTTAGGAATGTAGAATAAATTTTTTATTTAGGAATATCTAATCTAGTTGTGTACTTTCCCTCTGGATAAATCAACTGGGCAATCGACCGGACCGAAAATGTGTAGTCAGATCTCTAAATAAATTTGGATTATGGACGTTTTTTTAACTGCAGTAATAAGCCCTCGTTGAGAGTTTTTGAACGATATATCAGAAGTGGTACTTTTATTTTCATTGGTGCCAGAGTTATAGCCAAATAAAATTTTAATTAATGAGATATTTGGATTTTACAAGGGAAAGGCACATCGTTTCAAATCTGACTTCAAATACATATATTTTTTTAACTTTTTTTTTTAATTTAAATATTTTGATTTATTAATAATTATTAATCTCTGATTGTAAAAAAAAATTAACCATAAATAATAAAACAAAAATTGATCTGAGAACCACATGACTTCCTTTACGCCTACTAAATTTGTTTTTAGAATGAAAAGTACATAAAATTTTATTTCATTAATAACTTCTGATATTTTTTTTTTGTTTATTGTTATTGAATTATTATTTATCGTACAATTTTTTTTTTACAATTATTAATACAATTTTATTATAATAATAAATTTATTATTTATATAAATACATTTATTATAATTATAGCCAAATTTTATTTCGCTATAATTCTGGAACCATGAAAATAAGTGCCACTTATGATAACGTCTAAAAGCTTTAAATGATGGCTTATTACTGCAGTTAAGAAAAAGTCCAAAATCCAATTTTTTTTTGGATTTTGAACTTTTTTGGACACTTCTGATACAGTCGATTGCAATCAAATTGAGTGGTGCACAACTAGATGTTAAAATCGTCTTAAATCCAAAATTTCAACATCCTATGGGTAATCGTTTTTGAGTTATGCGAGATACGTACGTACAGACGTCCTGGGCAAACTAGTCAAAATGGATTCAGGGATGGTCAAAATGGATATTTCCGTTGAAATCTGAAAGCCGACATTTTTTGCGATCACAATACTTCCTTTACTTCGTACAAGGAAGTAATTATGGGAAAAAAATAAATTATTAGTGAAATAAAATTTTATATACTTTTAATTTTAATTCAAAAAATTTTACCATCAGAGGTTAATAATTATTAATAAATCAATATATTTAAATTAAAAAAAAAAAATTGTTTTTATGAAGTTGGATTCGAACTGATATGTGTATGGTTACGTATCCGTCAAGTTCTTATTTACACCACTTATCTACTTGAGTGACGTGAAACAAAATTCATATATAAACTAATACAAAATGCTGATACGGACACTATAAAAAAATGTGATGCAACGTGGTGTCCACCACAGTGGAATTGTCTGTCTACTTAATTCAAGAATTGGAGGATCGTATCTCACTTCACATAAAATAAGTTTAAATAGTGCAGCAAAAAGTGTGTATATGTAAATTAATTAGCGTATTAGGAAGTCATGTAGTGTCTACATCAGATTTTTTATAAAATTATTCATAAGCCCACCGGGCAGGTCTAGTGGTTTTTCAAAGTCGAAGTTTCTGAGGTTCAAATATTACTAAGCGTTAGTTGCTTTTATATGGAATTAAATACTAGACAGTGAATACCGATGTACATTGGTGGTTGGGGATCAATAACCACACGTTTTTGGAATGGTCGCCTTGAGTCTATGCAAGACTACGTCTCATTTTATATGTAACACATATCAACCTCATCTTGTTGGTCTAAGGGGAGTTAGCTTATTTTTCACTAGTTGAATAGATTGCAGCGTACACTTTATGAAAATAAATAAACAATAAAAAATTAATTATTGTTATTGAAATAATGTGGTGTATTGATTTAATTTTGAGTTTTTGTATTTAAATAACTAGATTATTTAATGAATAAATGAAAATTGCTTAACAGTTATAGGTTTAATAGCTTTTACCCTTTCATTATTTTGGTTTCATATTAAGGTAATTATAATTTTTTCTTTTATTATTCAGTTATTAATAATAGAAAAAATAATATTCACTCTTGGTTGTAATTATTGTCATATTTATCTGTTGTTTTCTTTTTAATTTATAAAATATTAGGTTATCATCTAAGTGTACTTGATTTTTAAGATAAAAAAATAAATAATGACGTAAACTGATCATTGCAAAATGTTCCTAGATATATATTCGATACAGATTTGAGTTGTATATTATAGTCACGTGTATTTGTTAGTGTTTATTCATGCTTAATACTCCTTTTTATTTTAAAAACGTGTCTATAACAGATACAATATTCTAGCATGGTAAATGTAATAGAGCCACTGTAAAAACGATAATGTTAATGACGTTAACAGGTAATAATTATTCTCCTGTGCTTACTGCGTTTGACAGGATTTACATCTGTGGCGTAACGATAAAGATATTTTGGTTTAGACAGAAAATCGATGAAAATGGCAAGAAAAAATATGTATATAATGATAAAGGAATGGTGTTGGAGTATGAGGAAATGGAATGATGAGCTGTTGCGATAGCGCGGGAAGCAATTTGATTGGTGGCATGTGTCAGGCAACGAGTTGGAGGATAGTTACAGGGTGACACACGGCTTGTCCACGTAATCAATCTTTTCACCCTTGTACATTTTGGTTTTCTTGACAATCTGTCTGCGGTGGTCCTTGTAGTAACCCCCTCGTATTCTTCCTTAGGATAAAAATAACAAAAGCAATTAAATTCTGAAATACGTAAGATTTCATTTTCTTCGATATAATTTTTTTTTTAATTTGTAAGTTAAATTTGTCTGTTACATGATTATATTTTATATTGCTTGAGTTTATAAACTGATGAATTTGTTTGTTTTTTGTTTTATTATCTTTTCTAAAAACATCATACAAAAAATCAGAATAATTAAAATTCCTTATTTGATCTTACCTAAACATCGGTCGCTTATATTTTGATATTGGTGTTATTTTCACCTTTATAAACGTTAAATATAGATAATATGGACGTTTAAAAATATAACAATAATTTTGTTAGCTCCTTATAAACATAACAATTAAAAAAATTATTATAAATAAATATGAATTTTAAAATTCATTATATACTCATTCTGTTATTCGTATAATATTAGTATTTCATTCTATTGTTATTCATATCATATAAATTTTGGTTTGGGCAATAAATCGATTGTATTATATTGTTTTGTCGTTTTTCGAAATTTTTACAAAAAAGATTTTTGGTTTACAAAAAACTTTGTGTAAATCAAATTTGTATTATCTAAACAAAAATTAATATTAAACATACTCTACATAAACAACTGTAATAAATTAAAAGATTTGTAAAACTCTAATTAAATTTATATGTAAAGTGGCAAAAGGTTTTGAAAACTAACGTGATGTAAAATTACAGGCAGCAAAAAATCCAACAATAAAAGGTATTAGAAAAAATACAAGATAGAAGGAACCGGAAGAGAATTTCTTCAAAACATTTTTACAGAATTAATTTAAAGAATTTTTAGCCGACTTCAAAAAAGGTTATCAATTCCAACATTTTTTTTTAATGTATGTTACGCAATATCTCCGACATTAGTAAACCGATTTTGATCATTTTTTTAATCGTAAAAAGTATACTTTCGGAATGGTCCCATATAAATTTTAACCAAATCCGATGTTAATCTTAGAAAAAAACAAAAAAAAAGCAAACAAACGGCTGGACACCCTTAATCGCTGACCGTTCGCACAGTACAAAAGGAGGAGGCTTTATAATTTATAAAAAATAAAAATGAAACCGACTTCAACAAATAATAGTACTAAAAAGTTACAAATAATTATATTTTTATTTATTAAGTAAAGTAAAAATATTTATTTTCGCAAAATTAAACAACTATTTTCATAACTATAAAGCTGGGTCAGCTTATTACAATCAAATACATATAAAAATCTCTCACTTTACACTGTATTAAAACTAACAGCTAGCGTTATCTATTATTGCAGAGTACTATTAAAAAAAAAAACAAAAAAAAAAAAACGTAAAACGACGGAATATTATAACAGAGAACGAATTAAAACCGTACAAAAATTTGACCTCGGAATATTCCGTCAAAAACTGGTAGGGCGGCGTTAAATGTAATATATATATAGGTACTAGATACCATTAAAAATTGTGAAATAAAATAACTTTTAAAAAAATAAATAATAACCGACAAAAAATAACAGTACTAAAATGTTACAAATAATTATATTTTTGTTAATTAACTAAAGTAAAATTATTTACAAAAATAACTATTTTTGAAGTCGGTGCCATCCAACACAAATAAAACAAAAAGTTACGTAAAGATAGTATCTCAACCGACCGATAGACGGCTAAACAGGATGTCCACATGAAAAATGGGATCTCAAGAGCATATAAGAGAGAGAAAGAGCATCTTACTTCTAGAGATCATATATCATCTTGAGGTTGCTAATGCGTATATACTTGGCGATAATGTAGATCTACCTAAGCATCTATAAAGTATTGTTATATCGTATTTTTGTATGTCGCATTTTATTCTTATATAATATTTTTATAGATTTTATTTTATTGTAGTAAAAACGTCTATTACCAATTTTAAATTGTTTGAAGTTCGATTTGTATTACATAGATCGTAGGTTTTTTTTTGTTTAATTTGTGTTGGTCGGCACCGACTTCAAAAACAGTTATTTGTTATAAGTACTTTTACTTTAGCTAATAAACAAAAATATAATTGTTTGTAACATTTTAGTGCTATTATTTTTTTGAAGTCGGTTTTTATTTATTTTTTAAAAGTTATTTTATTAAACTAAATTTTTTAGTTTTAAAATTACCTTAACTTCAGGAAATAAACCGGTTGCTGGGTAGAAAATCACAGTTATCATTTTCTAATAAACTGTTGATCTACAGATTTATCCTTAAACCTATCTGGACGTACGGGATCCAGCTACGGGGTATCAGCAATATTGAGATAATTAAAAAATTCCAAAATAAATCGGTGAGGACCATAACAGTGGCCCCGTGGTTTATTAGGGGTAGAGAAATTCACGACAACTAGAATTCTGTTTAAGAATAGTTCCAAAAAATTAGCTTGTGGTACATTAGGAAAATATTAAAAAAAGGTATTTGACTACAAAAAAAAGAATAATATCATGAATAGTTTGGTAATGAAATAAATTCTTTAGTTCTAATTTAATTTTTAAATAGTGGTTTTAAAAAAATAATAGCGTACCGATCAGTTTAAAGTACATAAAATAAGTAGATGATCGAAAAATAACAAAATTTCCAGGAGATGATTTGTATAATCGTTTAATCGTATTTGACTTATACTGAATAAGCTATTCAATATCTGATCATGCTACAGTCAACTGTTCGTGATGTTCTGTCAACTGTTTATAGCAATAAAAAATCAAGCATTTCTACTACATGTCTAAAGAAAAAATATAAATCATGTTTACTGCTAAAAAAAGAGCAGAGTAAACATAAAACGCATTTTACCTTTAACCGTTAATGAAAGACAGCAATTTTATTCGAATTTTAATGTAACACTTAAATCTGTACTTGAATCGTACGAGTAACATATAAGGCAACATAAATCTTACATTAAAAAAAAAGTATCTATTTTAATTTAAATTTAAAACAGAAACCATAATTATGAAATCATTGCTATTTGTAGCAATTTCGAATTCCGTAAATGGAATTATTTACGGGTTACCATTTTTTCCCCTGTATTTTACATATATACGGGTATATTATCTTTTTAGATTTTTTTTTAAGAGATAGTAATTTTTTAAAGGCGTTTAAACTTAAAAAATCAATTAATATTTAATTTAAACATAAACTTAAATTAATTCGTCACCTAATGAACATTTTGTTATTTTAAAATAAAATTTAACAATTTTTTACAGAATTTCAGGGTATAAATTGATTAATAAAAAAAAAAATTCATTAAAGTAACACTAAAATCGTAACGAAACATTTGAAAAGAAAACCTTTCTCATATTATTCCAGATGCGCGCTTTAACTTAAGTCTTGAAGCAATTTATTTGATAGTGTGTATATGAATATGTGTGCGTGTGTGTTTATTTGAGAGGTTAGGAAACGTGTCTGGTTTCAGAATCAAGTCTGATCAATGAATACGGCATTACCAAAACTATTGGATTTACTTGAAGGACTACTTTAGTTTATTTATTTTATATGCTTTCAATTCTAATCTGCAGCACCACATACGCGCTGATTTTTAAATCAGTAATGGCTTCCATTTCAGGAAAAATGTGATTTCTTTTAATAATTTTATTGTTATCATTATTCTACCAACCATAGTCTTCTAGATCTGTTTCAACATTTATTTTTTTTTTTAAATATGTGAACATAAAAAAATTTCCCAAAAAGATTCTTCTTAATACACATACATCTTGAACTACAATATATTTTTCCTTTTTATTTATAATATTTTAAAATTGGGCGTTAAAAAATTATAAGTCCGTAACGACCCACCCACTTCAACCGTTATAAAATGGATGTTATATATATATATGTTTCGAAAAAATAAAAAAAATTAAGCTTATAAAAACTTACTAGAAAGGAAACAGTAATTCATTTTCAGCTCTACTCTAAATTTCAAAATTTGAAGTGTAATCAATTATTAATCTATTAAATCTTAATTTTTCACAGATTTCGAAATTACAAGGAGATTTAAAAAACGTATCCATATTTTGGGGTTTTAATCTGCTTTATTATTTTAATAAGTGTATTTAAAATTGTTTAATTATACCAATAATTTTTTTTTTTAATCTCAAATCAAATTTACCATCAGTTTCGTAGGTAGAAACTATAAATAAATTTCATTAAATTAAGCAAGTGTAAAGGAATTTCGTTGAAACACCTTAATTAAATACAAAGTAAAAACATCAATAGTAAATTAAAAATAGCATATGCAGTGATGAAGTAAACATAAAAAGTCCAGTAATACTAATAAAACCACAAAGTAAAAGAAAAAGTAAAATAAGAAAAAATGACACCAGAAACACATACAATCATAAACACTGACATAAATACTTAGATGATGAACAACTCAAGATAGAGAACAATATCAGCTAGATGGTTCATGTTATCATTAAGCTCTATTTTGCACTTTGTTGTAATCGATTGACTTCTTTCCGAACATACTGTAACCCTAGGTACTCATCGGCACAATGGTCCCATGGCACCAGGCGCCATGGTTTTTCGACGTTCCCAACGAACCATGGCACCTGTGTTATGCACCTAACAAATCTATTCTGAAAGAGGTGAATAATTTCTATATTGCTGGTAATTGCAGTACCCCAAAGTTGGATTCCGTTGTCCAAATCGATTTTATGATCATTTTGTACAATATTAACTTATTGGATACGGACAATTCTGATTTCAAACTTACTAACCAGTGCAGATTATTCAATTTGATACCTAGCTGATTCCTTTTTTCTTCAATGTGACCCTTCCATATTAGACGACAATATAGTTGAATACCGTACATGACTATACAATGTCATCGGCAAACGATGCAAAAGTGGTATCGTTCGTAACAGGAATGTTCGTATTGAAGATTGAGTAGAGGATAGACCCCCAACACTGAGCCCTGGGGAACATCTGAGATAATGTCAAATAAATCAGAAAACACCTTTTTATACCTGGGAAAAGCGATCGTCCAAGTTACTCTGCAGTATCAGATTTTTCATTTTCGTTTTTCATTTGAATACCAGACCAGGTAGCCAGACCGTATCGAACGGTCGAACCCTGGCACCCAACGCTGGGTGGTCGAAAGGCAGAAGAACAAAATGTTTTCTCCTCTAAGCACTTAGTGACTACAAGAATGACCCTACGTATGTATTCAGTGGTGGAGTGACCATTGCTTAAACCGAATGGGTGGCAGAAATAATTTTTTCCCGCTTTAAAACCGGCCACAAACTCCGAAGGAATAGCCTTTTGAATACTTTGGACATAATATTTAAGATGCTTATTGACATATATGAGGACACCTCTTGCACGACTTGCCCGGCTTAACGATTATCACTACTTTCAATTCTAACGGGTAGATTTCGCTCAAAGGATACCATTAAACAACTGAGTGATATAAATTTCGGACTTAGGTGTGAGCAAAGCGACCTTTTTTTTTCGGTAAACAAGTCAAGTCCAGGTGATTTATTTGAGTTTCACTCTTTCTTAATCATTTTTAGCACCTCCATAGGAGAAAAGAGCTTAATCGGAAGACTCATCAGAATTAGATTCTAAGGATTTCATAATATCCTCTTCACTGGCGCCATGGATGTTAAGTGATTGAAAGACCAATCGTATGTGCCTAGTAAATAGGTTGACTTCTCACTGTCACTGCTAGCTCATGATCAATCTGACTTTTTAGGTGGGGAAATAAGGCAAAGGTCGTTGAAATTCTCTCGTGATCTTCCAAAAATAGTCGTCCCTTTTTGAAAGTGAGAAGTTAACGAGATAGTTTTTAAATTTCTCTCCTTGAAAAACCTGTTTTAATATCACAGTATTTCTGTTTAAAGACGTCCTATCCTCTGGTCTTCTGTACACTGTCATCTCCTCCCCCAACGCCTTTTCATTGAAATGAAGTCCATTACCTCTGATGGATAGCCCGTTTCATTGTTGTCTCCAGTGTTGAGCTCCAGACTGCCTCCTGCAATACCGAGGTCAAAGATTCGGTCGCTTAGTCTCTATCAGCCAAACATTTCAACTCAATGGATACGACCAGTTCATCCTCGATCCAGCTTCTGTAAGACTCCCAATGTTCCTGTTATTGCATAGAATCTTCTTAAATACCACTGTGCTTATTTTACCGGCGAATGATCAGACGTTGAGTTGTATTCACAGAAGTGTACAAAGATGATACACCGGATGTTACATAAAAGTCTAATAAGTCCGGTATCTTATTCAAGTGTGATGGGCAAAATTTTGGTTGTAATCCGGAGACCATATTGAACTGCATTGTGCGTAATGTAACTCCTTATAACTCTACCACGGGTTGTTGTAAGTTGTGATCCCCAATGAATATGTTTAGCATTCCAGTCCCCGCCAGCAACGAAATGAGGGCTCAGCGTTTCAAAAAACTCAGAGAATAATTCAATTGAGAACATATGTCTAGGAGAACAATAGACCGTCGATAGTTTGACACCCGAGCCAGTCTAAAATTTTAATTGAAGTCACTTGGATATGATTACTGCTGAAATTCGGTAAGTGATATCTTATTGTATTCTTTAAACGCAGCGCAGTACCCCTATGCACCCCTACTGACCGGATGTTTAGTCGTGTATATGGAGTAACCCCAAAGACGAAGATAGTTTCGATCGGTAAAATGAGTTTCGCAGATTAGAGCAATATCTAACAACATTGAGAAGAAAGTAATAAGTCTCTACTTATTGTCTGCAGCAGCAATTAATGTTCCCCCCATGTCCCATATCACTCTAGCAATTGGATTTAATCTTTTGATCCTAATATTTTGAAAATCAGCGTAAAAAGTCTACAGTTGAAAGCAGTAAAAAAAGAGATATAAGTTAACGTATTAACCACCTTCTGTGGTAGTAGGTTAAAAAAAAAATGAAAACCTAGAAAAGTAATTAATAAAACAACTTATTTTTCTTCGGAGTCAAAGCTTGTTTTGTATTTCTTTTTTTAATAACACTCTAAATATAGATCTATTTGTAACAGTAGCTATTTATTTCTCATTTAATGAGAATATTAAATTGGAAACCTAACCAGCACTGAACTTTAAACTTAGAACAGTAAATTGTGTTATCAAATCGCCTGGAGAAACATAGGAAATTACAGAATATAAAAATAATCATTAAAAAAGAAATGAGAATAGATATTCTCTTTGTTATTCATGCTTTTTTGTATACTTTTTTTCTTATTGTAGATGGTATAATATGTTCTGAACATATTTCTAAACATTCATTTCTTCTTTTAATAAATACGAAAACTTTTTATTTTATTTACACCTTCTTTAAATTGTATTTATTTTACAAAATTGAAGCACGTAAAACTATTATATATGAGTAAATTAAAATCGGATTTGGTCACAGAAAAAAAAAAAAATGTAGGATTACACATTTACTTACTTTTATTAATTACAACAGGTCCAAAATGCTACAATCTACTTCCCTTGCTACAGCTCAACAGCAACAAAGATAAGTGTAGGGATGGGCCAAAGTTTTTGGATATTGATTTTTAATTATTTTAAAAAATCTCTAACTAATCTTAATAAAAAAATTTCAAAGGTAAATATGAGAAAATTATGCCACCTTTTAGTGTTTTAAATTATGTGATGAACGAATAACATCTTAAAAATGTATAAAAACTTAGATTAAGGAAAGAATTCCATAAGCAAAATAATATTACATAGCAGGAAAATGACGTAGGAGATTAGTAACTTAATTAATTATAAAGTTCCTAATTATTACTTTATTAGCTAATTTTTTATATAAAAAACTACAAAGTAAAAACTGCAAAAGTAAAAAAACTACAAAGTACTAACTTGAATCAACATTTTATTCAGCTAGTATTTATATTAAATAATCCGCCGGGTTGGTCTAGTGGTTAAATTCGTCATCACAAATCGGTTGATTTCGAAGTCGAGAGTTCTAAGGTTCAAATCCTAGTAAATGCAGTTACTTTTACACAGATTTTAATATTAGGTCGTGAATACTGGTGTTCTTTGGTGGTTGAGTTTCAATTAACTACACATCTGAGGAATGGTCGACCTGAGACTGTACAAGACTACAATTTATCTACATTCATAAATATCATTCTCTGAAGTAATACCACCTTATGATGGTTCCGGAGGCTAAACAGAAAAAGAAGTGAAGAGTATTTACATTTAATAATAAGAATAAGAATAATAATTAATTAATGATAATAATAATTTTCCAATCTCAGCATACAAATTTTGTATTAATTAAAAATTGAACAATTAGAATTACAGTATCCTTAAGCAATTAAAATTGGTAGTTGCAAGTATTGTATTTTGGAACTAATTACTTCCATCTACTGGTACAAAAATATTTGCTTTTTTAATATTTTGTACTAATGACAAAAAATTTGTTTCATTTTACTTAAACTTACTTATATTTACCTAAAATAAAATTCATATTCAGTTTTAAATACTAAAGACTAAAATAGTGTAAGTATTGTAGAGCATTGGATTAGAAAATTAGATAACCCTTGAGGATAAAAATCCTGTTTTAGGATTCAGATTAATAATGATGTTCATGGACAGAAATGGCTGAAAAATAATTATAATTACTGAACTGATAGACTAAATATCAATAAGAGGGAATAAAATCACCTTAAGTTTGTCGTTTATTGTTCTTAAGGATAAAAAATTAATTATATAGAAAAACATTATGCCGACCTCTAAAAATGCAAAGAAGAAAATATAAAACATTACCTTCTTATTACAAATGGAATATTTCATAGGAATCGATAAAGTGCTTAACATTATCATAATGGATGAGACTGTGTCTTATAATGATTTTAAATGAATTTATATTCTTGCAATTTTTATTATAACGTGAGATTGTTAAAAATCTTTGTGGGTTATATACGTGAAAGATTTTTGAAAACAATCGTTACGAGATTAACAGGCACAAAATCTCCCACGCTTCTTAATTCACGGTCTACATGTCGATATCTAAATGCCTTATCGCCAGTCCAAATAAATATATTTAGAAGCTAATTATAAAAATATAATTTCTCAAAGAGAGCAAATTTAGAACATAAAAGAGTGGGAATTAATGTGTAATGGTTAGCATTCCGCATGTAATACGAGTAAGATGTTTCTGGCCAACAACTATGGGTCGAATTTTATCAAAGCACTCACTACCTCGAGACTCAGCTGCTAATTTTAATCGAAACTCTACCAATGCCACGTAAAGCAACTTTAGGGCACCTAATAGACAAAAATATCTAAGATATAACAGTAAAATTTCCTCATGTAACAATATATTTTATCTTTTAGAAAATGTTTTTTTTTCAAGAAAGATTAATATCAGTAGTTATATCTAAGTATTTTATATTATCAAGTTGATGATTTTTTTCGCAGCTACAGCCAAATTTCTGAAACATGTAAGCCTATGGTATTTGATATGCGAGTTACTAATCATTTCGCCTTTTAGCTGAAAGATTATGTAATTGCTTTTAGGAACGGAACGCAAGAATGGCGGAAGTTTCAATATTTCTCCCTACAGATCGCAGAGCCTGGATAATGTCTCTTGCTGCTACATCTTTCTATTATCGGGCGAGTTTCATGGGTTTTTTAGTGGCGGTTATAAATTTTAAGTTTTATTTATGGACGGATTTGGTAATTTGCGTTCTATCCGTATGGACCAGCGTGAAATCGTATGAAAAGGGTCTGATCGTGGGAGACTAAGCTTTTGAGCTTCGTAGTCCCGGCGTGATTCCTCTTCAGTCGGTCCGCTGAGGTCCTTTCAGTACTAACACCTTATGGGCTAGCAGGAATACGCCTACCCGGGCCCTAGTTATTTGGAGAGAGCAATGCACTCCCTTCTACGAAGGAAGTCGCATGTGCTGACTGAATTAAATTGTAAGTTTTAAGAATGGTGGGTAAAAGGATTGTAGATCTTCATTTTCTTTTGTGGCTGCCCTTCGCGCTGTTTCTCTGCTGGACTCTTCTATCGGACTCTAGTCAATGGCGGTGAGTCGCGTTGTGGGTCTTCTTTCTTCTTTTGTTGACTTCTTCTTTCTTTTTTGGCCTGCACTTTCCGTGAGTTGGCAATAATCGAATTGTACGCCACTAACCTTAGGAAGTCCCATAGCCCGGAAGGGCGGAACGGGGAAAGTGCAGGTTTCTTCTTTCTTCAGCCTACGGCTGGTGGCTGCTTGGCTCGTTCCCTATTCTTCTTTCTTGAAAGATAAAAGGAAGTAAGGAACTTACAATGGGTTTTTATTTCACGGTCGCGGTTTGGGAGCGGCGATCACCTTGATGTTTGAAGTAGTAAGAAGTGGTGTAATTGCTTTCAGAAAAATTTAACGTAATTTAATTTTTTGTTAACCATAACCTAATCTGACACAAATCTTCTTCAATAGATTTTAAAAATTGTTCGAAATTTTCTTTATAAAAAAAGTTCAGTATTATTCGCAAATGAGGTCAAATAACCTCGAAATTTGCCAGAACATAAGTCGCTAATGTAAACTTAGAACAGAATTGGGATCACCAAATCTTATGGTACACCAAACTCCTTTACTCAGAGTATCTTTATTTTTCCCTTCTGGGTTCTTTCCCTCAAGTACGATTTAATTTCATGACTTAACACCTGATTTTTCCCTCTTGGGAGTATACATAAATCAAAACATCAAATGCCTTCTGAATGTGCAAAAAAGAAAGCACATTTCGATAAAAGCATTTTCGATTGTGAAACAGATTTTAACATGCGTTTTTGTACCAAAATTATTCTGAAAACCAACTGATTTATATTGCAAAAGTAATTTTTATTAGGAAATTGAACTAATCTTATTTTTACCAGAACCTTAGAAAACTGTGACAGTAAGGTTACGTGTCTGACATTTTCAACATAATTACTATCACCTTTTTTTATAAATTGGAACGACTATTGCTTTTTTAAGTATCTCAGGAAATTTTCCAAACTTAAATTATATAAAAAAGAAAAATATAAGACCATATACATACTTAAAGGAAAGATAAGAAATCTTATCAAAGCCGAATGATGTTTTACGTTTCGTAAAGTAGAGAATTCTTTTAATCTCTAAATGTGTAGGGTCAAGGAACACAATATCTCTAACATTAAGTAAAAGAATTTATTATTATATAATTCACGATTTTGTTCAGACATTTTTTCAAGAGATACTTAATTGTCTTGCGATCCCGAAGATATAGCTATTAAAAATAGCAGTTACATTTTAAGTTCATTGACTACCGGATTATTATCATTATTATCTATTAATTAATTATTTTCCACTTTTACTTAGTGTTACTAACATTTTTAGAAGAAAAATTATTAATTTATAGTTCTTCGCTTTCCTTTTTTTTATAAACACATCGATTACTATACGTATTGTAGTATTCCTTTAATTTGATAACATAAGTTTATTTTTAACTTTTTTTAAACAATAACATTTTCCGTTTAATCCTGCATAATAAACTGTCCGTAATCCATGGTTTTACTTTAATAACATTTCTCTGCTCGGTTTTAAATTCTTTTTTCTTGGAAAAAACGTTTAAAATATTATGAAACACATTAAAAGCTTTGTCTACATCTTTTTTTATACACTTTATACACAGTCAGCATTTTGAATTTCATATCTGAACTACACTAAATTACTCGTAATACTACTGTATTTAACTTAGGACTTCATTCGAGTTTTCTGTATCATTGAGAGTTTTTTTATCATTCCAGACCAGTATAAGCCAGTACGGTCAGTAATACCAGTATGTACAACGTCAGCGTAGAATTAAATGACATTTTTTTATTTAAAAAAATAAGTGATTCGTAAAAATAAGTATTCGTTTCTAATTTTGTGGGCGTATTATTTAGCGATTCTGTACTGTGAGAATAAAGCAAGAATTTATAGTCATTTACAAAATCATTATTTTCAAACAGATTTAGATTTATATTCTCCACCAACAGTCATAGGTATATAACTAATTATAGTCTTCTAAGAAACTATGTAATTCATTGATAAATACTTCTTTTGCTGACCAATATCTATGAACTGCAAAATAATTATAAACTAAAAAAAATATTACAAGCGTATTTATCAACAGATAGCGAAATGCTATTTTCTGTGGTGACTCTAGTGTATTAATAATGATGACTCAGTAATATTAATGAAATTTTATTTAAATTATACTCTGGGTAGGATAATTCCACTTTAACCTGTGTTGCTATCTCCAGTTAGGTTGATTTTTGTTAAAAATTTGTAGAACGACAGCTCCGTTCGGAGCTACCGTTCGCGTGCTTGCACGGGTGTTCGGTGGCGATGAAGTGCGGGAACTCTCGAGCCCCTGAGTTAAAAGACTGAGTCTCGGCGGGGCCGTCCCTTCGGGGGTGGCCCCTTAGAGGCGAAGCACAAAGGACCGAGTCCCGGTTTCTGAGTGATGAAGACCGGGAACGGCGTAGCCGGGTCTGGCATTTCGCTCATCTGGCGCGGCTAGAAGCGAAGGTACCTCCGGAATTGTGTTAATGCTTATTTGGGGGTCTGATTCGGGAGGCAAGGCTAAAAAAAAAAAAAGAAAATGATGTACTACTTAACAAAGCATACGAACAAACAGGTTTGTGTAATTAATTAAACTGAGTCTGCCATAATTTCTCATGATAAATATATTGTTACAAAATTTTTATGCTTGATGTATTTCAGTATCATTCAGTAATTTCTAACTTAATTATTTACCGTACAAATTTTTTTATTATTTAGAGAAACACCTAGTAATATTTCATATAATTTGATATCTATATATAAATGAAAAAGAAACGTGCTTACTGTATTTGTTCCAAAATGTTCCTTTATATACTTGCCTCCTACACCACTCCTATAACTTGGCATACGGAACAAGTGCTACTGGTTGCTACAAAAGTAATGCGTACGAGATATTTAAAAACAATTTTCGTAAATAACTACGCCACGTCAAAGAAATTCATAACATTATAACCTATAATAAATAAATAACTTATTTCATATACTTTTGTATTACGTCATTGTTACTTTTATTTGTAACAAAACTTTATTTTAACATACTTGAAAAAAAAACATACTTTCAAGAAATAAATAAATTACTTCATATACCTCTTCCTCATAAAGTATTAGGCATAAATAATTTTAATTGTAATAACAAATTATCAGAACATAATTCGTTACTATAATAGTGACGTCATAATTAGATACGGGGCTAGTCATGGCAAATTAATTGATGTGACTTTTGGAAACACTACTTTGGCTGTTGGAATGAGAAGTCGCTGAGTTATGTTAAGAGCAGTGCAGCGGATGCCGTAGCGTCGTACTACGGATATCAGATATCGGATATCGATATCAGATATCGGACATCAGATATTACATACACTATAGTATATACTATTAATATTATAATTATTTAAATTGACGATTGATTTCGTACTAGTTAAAACTTATTAATCATCATCTCAATTAAATTAAAAAAAAATTATATGAAAAATAAAAATAAATAATATTTCCATATGAAAATATTTTACATTTCACCTTTTTTAAAGCAATAATTTTGGTAGTGACTCATGTGAAATAAATATAAAGAAGTTATTTAGTCGTGTACAGTAAAAGCTATTGTACTATTCTTTAATACATTAATTCTCTTTTCACGTAAACAAAAATAGTGCTACTCCCTTTTCAGAATAAATGGTTATCTTTGTGTTTTAATAATTAACCAGTTAATATTGGTATATTTCTCTCTCTACTCTTTACTTAAACTGTTTTTTTATCAATTATTCAAACTAGTAGAATTATAATTTTTCAGACTTTGATTTAATCATTTTACACTGACAAGAACTAACAAAGTTAAAAATAACGATAAAATTAAGGTTTTTGCTTCAGTTATAGTAATTGGATTTTATTTGACGTTTGGAACAAATTAACCATAATTTCTAGATTAATGCATTTTTTCTCTGTAATTTTTAACAAGTGATAACAATGACAGTGGTTTTGATAACTAAACAGTTTATTGATTTATATAATCAATAGATACATACGCGCGCGCACTTGGAAATTGAGACCGTTTTATCTGAGGTAGTCTACCTACAGAGAGATATTGATTTTGTTTTTCGTTGCTACAAGGATTATACAATTTTATGTTAAAAATTCTGGTTTTCGCACTTCAAGTACACTCTTAAAAATAAAACTATTTTTAAACTCAAAAAATTATATTTTTTTAAACGATTTTATATCATTTGGCTGATTTGATAAATGACATCATTTTTTTCTATTTTCGATGTCTTTTGATTAAATCATTTTTGTTGATAAACTTTTAATAATTCATTATTTGCTCTATGAATGTTTACTTTTGTTGCGGCTTATAGTTTTCATCTTTTAAATATTTTACTTTAATTTCTCTTTGGTAAATCTGATTTTCGTTTGGTTTCACCAGAATGTCTCCAAAACGAAGGAAGACATTTACTTCCTGTTTATATGTTTATGGCAGCGACTCCTTTTTCTAATGTCTATAAGTATCCCAGTCCATATTTTTCTTCCTCTTTTCTCAATTATTTTTTCTATTTTCCCCACTAAAATCCCTTGTTTAAGATAACTTTGACTGAGGATATAACCCAGACGAGATATTTTCCTCTTCCTTACTATTTTCATCTAACTCTCCCCCTCTCCTGTTTTCTTATTAACTCATCACTTTTTCGGTCCATTTCACCTTCTCCCATCTTTTTTATTACTATGTTTCAAAAGTATCGAAATGTTTTGTTTCTTTTTGATAGTTGACAACTTAAATCGTTATGATAACACATTTAGAAACAAACCGTTTGAAAAACATTTCCTCAGTTCTATCGGATTGCTTCTTGGTACCATAAATTGTTTCTTTCTTTAAATAGTTTTATTTCGTTTTCGATTTTATAAAATTCTGTTCTTCTTTTGTCATTATAAAAAGTGTACTATCTGGTTTTCAGCTTAAATATTGAAGATTATTAGTATTTAAAAAAAAATTGAAGTATCAGTTCCTTTTAAAATTTTCTATGGTTCATAATTTCTGAAACGTATTTGCACCATTAGAAATATGAGAAGAAAGTATATCTTGACTTCAGGATGTTTGTCTAGAATCGATTCTTATTTTTTTAAATAATAGTTATGGAAATTAAAACCGGTATTAAATATACGTAATTAAGATTCGATTGGATAAGAAATTATTTAATGAAAAGAAATAGATATTATCAGTATGGTAGAATTAAGCTTGACGATGTGAAATGTGAAACAATATGTTTGGAGTGTACGTTTATATCATGTAAAACGTATACACGAAGAAAAAGGTCTAGGGGCTTTTGAAACAGGTATAAAGAAAAGTAAGAAAAATTAAAGGTTAGATGGAGTTAAAAAAAAGAAATTAAGACAATAAACGAGAATAAAAAATGAATCAGAATAATAAAAATAGGAAAGCTAACTGGCCGGGATATATAATGAAAGAAGAAGGGTTATTTGAAACAGTGATAGATGGATTAATAGAAGATAAAGATGGTAATAGAGAAGCTTGAAACGAATAAAAAGATATTGATGATATAAAAGGAAATGAGAACTATCAAAAATGAAAAATTTAGTTGAGAATATAGAGTGGAAAAAAGAATGATGAAAAGGACATACCTTAGGGCGGGCGGAGATGATCAAATGATGATGCGATTTAGTTTTTATTTTACATTACAACAGATGATTTCTGTTGCTAAGGAATTATTTATTATTATAAAGGAAGGATTTATATTTGATCAAACTCTACTTAATATGCGTTTGAATTTTTTGATACGCTCTTAACAACAAAATTATCCTCGATCAAAAGTTATAAGGAAATGATCAATTTGTTCCTAATAGACACACTATCCTTTATGTCTGTACTTTTATATGCTACTTTCCTGTATTATAATTAACTGATTTGCAAAGCCTATTTATTAAATGACAGGTGTCTTCCTTGAAGAAATTTTGTAGTATCTGTTCACTCTCTTTCTCAATCAATGAAGCACATAACAGCCATCCTTTCATTTCTGAAACGAAACTTCTTTTTAATACTATCACTACTGCTATCCAGAAATTTTGGGTGCTAGAGAGATATGCTTAATCAAGTATTACGAGTATGATAGTCAGTTCCTTTGTTACATAAGAAGATACCAATACTATTCTTGATAATGATCTGTGCTTCGGTGTCCTGATTTTTTTATAAATAATTAATAAAATATTCGATAATATAAAAACAATAGCTTATAAACTAACCCCCTCCAGCTCTGCAAATCTGGCCGGTCTCTGCAGCGCGAGTGGTAGCGTCTCGACCTTTAATCCCAGATCCCGGGTTCGAATCCCGGTTAGGCATGGCATTTTCACACGCTACAAATCATACATCTCATCCTCTGAAGCGATACATAACAGTGGTCCCAGAGGTAAAAAAATTTCTGCAAACCTGTTAGAATTTTGTGACGTCAGTACTTTCATGAGATAAATTATTGAACAGCATATTTAAAGTTTGATTTTATAGTTACATTCCATCAATCTCCCGCTTCCATTAGGCGACAAGCTACAAAAATGATGATAGATCACTAGCATCCAAATAGATACCAAAGAAACCTTGTTAATCAATTTTTATTGATTATTCGGGTTATTCAAATTTGAAAAAATAATATAGAAAAAAAATAATCCGATCTACGATAATATAAAAAATACCTATTTTTACTATATAAAAATAGGTATTTTTTATATACCTATTTGAAAGAAAGTACTTTTCTTTCGTAAAGTAGTTAACCTACTTTAAGAAAGAACATTAACTTAAGTCAATACGAATAAGTACTTTTTAATGTCAGTGCATACATTTCTATTCTTATTTCTCTACAACAGTGCGGGCTTTGTAATAATAATTAAGCACAGTATTTAACTCCTGATGTTAAATATGTATTCCGTTTTTGTATGATAATGTTCTGTTTTTGTAGAACTGCTTTTTCAACGATTTTTTTAAAGCTAAATATGGAGATATTTCCTAAGAATACTTTATTATTATTATTATTCTAATATCAGTATTAAACTTTAAAATTCTATGTAATCAAAGAATATTATAATATTAATGATAACCATTTTTACTTCCTTTTACGAAGTAAAAGAAATATTCTGATCGCGAAAAATTTCGGTTTTCAGATTTCAACGCAAATACCCACTTTGACCAACGCTGAATCCCTTTTGACTAGTTTCGGCGTGACGTCTGTACGTACGTGATCGTACGTATATGTGTACGTATGTATCTCGCATTCAAAAATTATTAGCCGTAGGATGTTGGAATTTTGCATTTAGAACTGTTATAACATCTAGTTGTGCACATCCTCTTTTAATTTCAATCGACTGAACTAAAAGTATCCAAAAAAGCCCAAAATTTGGATTTTGGACTTTTTCTCAGCTGGAGTAATAAGTCCTCATTGAGAGATTTTCAACGATATATCAGAAATGGTACTTATTTTCATTGGTTCCAGAGTTATAACCAAATAAAATTTTAATTAAATAAATATTTTGATTTTACAAGGGGAAGGCACATAGATTCGAATCCGTCTTCATATATATATAATTTGTATTATTATTATTTTTTTTTATTTAAATATATTGATTTATTAATAATTATTAACCGCTATTGTAAAAAAATAAAATAAATAATAATTCAATAATAACAATAAAAATGAAAAAATCAGAGTTGTTAGTGAAATAAAATTTTATATACTTCTCATTTTAATTCAAACATTTTTATAGAGGTTAATAATTGTTAATAAATCAATATATTTAAATTTAAAACAAAGTAAAAATGAATACATGTCGGAAAAAATGAATTGCGATGTCGGATTCGAACCGATGTGTGCCTGGTTACCAATCGGACACATTCTCACTTACACCACATACTACTTTTTTTTTTTCATTATCCCTTACTCCCCTGGGCCGACATACAATCGAGTAAAGCTCAGCCCGGGAGAGCGTCCGTCAACTCTAAGAGGGCCTCCCCCCCCCTACCGGCAGAACATCCGGCATGACAGTTCAGCCTCCCCCGGTGGATCTTTTTTATCGCCCGCCTCTAATCACCGAGAAGAGGTGTACCGGACCCGACAATGTCGTTCCCGGGTCCCTCCTCGGAGACCGGGTCTCGGTCTATACTTTTTAATGCCTCACGCCTCTAACCGCTGAGCAGGAAGAACCGGGCTTGACCAAGTCGCCTCCGGCTTCCCAACCCAGCAGCCGGGTCTGGGTCTTTTATTTTGCCCCATTCCCGCCTACGGACCCCGGAGTCCCGGTCGATCATCGTAACCGAAACACCTCGTCATGCCGGCCCTCACCACCGGGGCTATCCGCCCTTCCCTAACACTAAAATCCACGCCGGCGCCCTCCTCGGTTTTGTTGCGTAGCACCTTAGTAGCAAACGAATTAAAAGACCTCCAATTTTCATCTGATGTCAAAATAAAACGTATTAAATTCTGTGGCTGGAGCCCATCCAGGCCAGCCTGCCTACGTAAAAGGCGCCATTCCTCACACTCGAAGATGGTATGTTCCACAGTATTCACCCTACTGCAACACATGCAGCAGGGGAACTACGTCTGCCGAACCTATGCAAATAATACTCGAAAGTCCGATGACTGTTAATATTTGTGTCAGAAGAAATTCATTTCGCCGTGACCCCTATTTAGCCAAATATCTATGTTTGTAATTAACCGCCTGATCCAATTAGAACCTCCACCTGTCGTCCATTTCATTTTCCAGGAATTTCTCGTAGCCTCCAATGCATCACGTTTCCCCATACCTTCATATCGCTTCAGTCGTTCTTTCACTTGCAGCTCCATTGACAGAACTGAAGCTAACAAACAGGCTGCGTCATATGAAACGGTCCGGTATCCACACATCACGGCCAGCAACGTACTGCGATGTAAACTTTGAAGAGGAGTTAAATTTCTTTTAATATCTACGGCGGCGCCCCAAACCGGTGCAGCATACAGAACAGAAGACATAACTGTAGACACTATTAATCTTCTCTCAGAAGCTCTCGGAGCAGATTGAGTAGAAAGCAATATCTTCAACGACTTAAAAGTCTTCTCAGATCTCGCGCAAGAGTCAGCAATGTGTTGCGTAAACTTACAGGATTTATCAATCCTGACACCCAAATATTTAATGTTTTCACTGAATTGCAACGATTGGTCAACCAGTCTTATGTCTATTCCGCCAATACATCTTCTCCCCGTTAGAGTGGTGAACATACATTGATTAACCATCCAGTTACTAATACTGGTTAACGCCAAATTGCCACGTTACTCTATATCTGCTTCCGTCTTGCCATTCACCAGGACTATGAGATCGTCGGCATACGCCACTAACTGAGTATCCATCGGCATGGGAAGGTTAAGAACCCCATCGTACACCAATAACCATAATAAAGGGCTCAGGACTGACCCCTGAAGCAACCCGCAAAAGACTTGGAATCTTAATTTACCTCCCAACCACATAACTACTTGGGCGAAGTGAAACAAAGTTAACATATAAACTAATATAAAATGCTGATACGGACACCACAAAAAAATGTGATGCAATGTGGTGTTCACCACAATGCAATTGTGTACTTTATTACTTAATTGTCTACTTTATTAAAGAATTAGAGGATCGTATCTCACTTTCAAATGAAGTGCAGCAAACAATGTGTAATTTAATAGGCGTAAAAGGAAGTCATGTTGTGTCCATATCAGATCTTTAACTTAAATATAATATACCGTTTCCGAAAAGAGCGGGTATTGATTGTTTTTGGATAAGGTTTTTTTTATGTAAATAAATTATATATTTTTAAATAATAATAAAAAAATTATAATAATTGTATATTTATAAATAAGTACGTAGATTTATATATCTAATGTAATTAAATCTAATTAATAGTAAATTTTATATTATCTTATATATAAAGCCGAAAATTTGTCTGTTTGTTTGTCTTTGAATCACACGATAACCAACCAACCAATTGTTTAAACTTTTCAGGATACATTCGTGATATTCCAGGGAAAGTTTTAAGACATAGACTCTAGCTCCCTTGGGGGTGAAATTGTCAGTTGAAGATATTCATTAAAGAAGAAATAAATTAATAATTAATTAATTAATGATTAAAAATTAAATTAATTTCTACCACTACGGTAACAGAAATAATCTGTGAAGATATTCTCGTTAAAGTTACGTGCAGTTTAGTTGCCGTATTCACTACTATTCTGTCTTTTGTAATTTTGTTTTTGTTTTCAGGTTTCTATAAATCATGAATACTTCAATTGTTATTTATCAGTATTATTCTCATAATTATAAGGGTAATGAATACTGCGGTGGTGCTGACTAGCGGGAATGGGAAGCGAAACGTGGGTCTACCGGCTAGTAATTTATAGAAATAAATAAATAGTAATATTGCAAGTTTGTTTTAATTATTCATTATATATATATATATATATATATATATATATATATATATATATATATATATATATATATATATAAACTGTTTTTGGTACAGAGTAATAAAGTTTTATTTTTGCGATTGAATAAATTTAATTAAATTTTTAATTCACGAGCTCTCAAACAGTAATAAAATGTAAATCCTAAATATATATTTAAAAGTATTGTTTAAATATAGACGTTCAGAATGTTATCGCTTATTTTATTGTTCCGCTTTGATTAAGCGTTATAATATGTTTTGTTTATAAATTTCATTAATTTTAACAATTTAAACAGATAAAGCATTTTCATTTAATTATCCTGTTGCAGAATTGTTCAATTTAATTACGATTTATTTATTAATTAAGATAAGAGGCTATGCATGTGCGCCCCGTTAAAAAATGATATGTGTGCGTGTGTTTGTGTGTCTGTGTGCGTGTGTGTGAACATGGAATTTATCAGTAATTTACTTATCGTCAACAAAAGTACGTTTAAAAACTATTAAATTATTTAATATTTTCATATCATTTCGTACGTAAAATTTATCTACATTTACACTTTCTACATAAAATTTTAATATAATTGTGTTTCGTTTTAGTAAATGAGTGATTTTTTTACGTCTACTAAAACTTTTATAATAAATATAAACAAATTTTAAAATTCCTGTTATCATAATTATAATCATACTGTTTTTATTCTTTTAGAAATTATTTTATAAATCTATTGAATAAGATTATCAGTTAAACTGTAATAGTTGAAAACAATCACCTTTGATTAATTTCTGTTTATCTTCCAATAAATATTAATTTATTGAGTGATTTTTAAATCCATTTTACCATGTAACATAACGAGTATCCAATGAAGAAACGGATAAATTGTCAGGACATGTTTTACGGGTGAAAATAATGAAAAACGTTTACATAAATCTTGGATTGGAAACACTTTGTTTTCGAGTTACGGCTAGTGAAAGATTTCACCCGGATTTAAGCTCTTCTAGTAAAAATAAGCCCTACTGTAATTATTACAACCCAAATCAAGGAGTAAAGTTTGTGGTTTCTCATATAATTTGAGCTGGGAAATAGTATAAAACAGATTCCAGAACGTAACTTCAGTAGTTTTTGAGATATCCGATGTAAAACACAAAATTCGGTGTCGAAAAAAAGGTTTTTTAAGGTTTATAGCACAATAGCTTTGTTAATGATAAATAAATGCAGAAGACTTAGTAACAAAACTAGTAGAAAATTAGGCAATAGAAATTAAATAAAAACGTTTAAAAATTGGTTTTTATTGAAGCAAAACAGAAGAAAAATAGATAAAAAATTATATTATACTTTCTGTACATAATAAATATTATATTTATTACAAAAACTGAAATCGGGTGAAATCTTTCGCTAGCCGTAATTCGAAAACGAAGCGTTTCCAGATCTATGTATAAAATTCATATATATGAATTTTTTCATCATTTTCACCAGTAGAACATGTCCTGAAAATTTCTCCGTTTCTTTGTGGGACATTCCATACAGTCATATTAATTTGTATTTTAAGGATTTAAAGAAACCTGGATTTACCTGATAGGCATTTTAAACATTTGAGTTATTATCGATTACTGGTCAGGAAATGTGGTGTATGGGTAGATTCATTGGCAACCACCCTCCTCAGATCAAATCGTTATATATTCCTGGCTCATAAATATTTAAATTCTTAGAAATTACTCTACAGAAACCCAGTTATACTTGCAGATGCCAGAGAGGTCAAGATTATGAATAGAGGCTGATGGTGAGAAAAGACAACTTACCCATGGAACAACAATAATATGAAGCAGAAAATCCCTACTCAGAGAATAGATTCAAGAACCACTCTAGGCAGAAAGGGCTCATCTCAGTTACAAATCCTGGGGCGATAGGAATATTCTTATTCAGGATAAAATCATCCATTATTAATAAATCTATTGCGGCTGAGCTTGCTAGCATTTTAGGGTAGTTGGGTGTAGAAAATTGGAATGATAATGTTTTGAAAGGAAAATTATTTTAATAAGCTTACCGATCAGGGTAATTTAAATTAAAGAAAAATACTAGGGAAAGAACGAGAAGATGGAACTGGAAGCCTGAATAATTTTTAACAGATTTTTAAGTTATATTCATTTAGAATTTGAAGTCTTTGTTTCCAATACTAAAGATATATGGTTGGAATTATCATTTCAATTAGTATATTTGAATTAAGTTTCAATTAATTGGATGAGCGAGTGACTATAATCAGGTTGAGAATCTTCGACATCACGTATAACATATCCTCCACTTCCACCTACTTACTGGTTGAAAATATGAATAAGATTAGTTATATATTTGAGAGAACTTGTCAAATCATAAACTAATAATTTAAAAACTACTTTAAAGTAATGGGGTTGATAGTAAAAAAAAAAAAATAAAAATAAAATAAAATGTAAAATAAAATATGGAATTACTAAGGTAAATATCGCGCAAAAAATAATATTATTGACCCTTTGGAATTACCACCTAGACATATTTACAAAAAAAAGTCACAACCTAATTTAAAAGTAAGGGTAAGGGTCTTGTGTTAGTCCTAAAAGAGAATCACAAATAGGCTAAAGGATCTTGAGGTAAATAATATAATGACTAATAAGATTAAAAAAAAAAATGGAACAAAAAATAAAATTAAAAGAATAATAAAACCAAAAGGAAATCTTCTTCATAGTGCATTTTGATAATGGTATGACTTGCTAAAAATGCCTTAATATTACAAAAAACTTCCTTCTAAATTCAATATTAATACGACTCTGCTACACTAATTTTGTAGTAATGACTAAAATATTTTACACAAAATAAGTTTAAAGCAGACTTATTTTCACTTGTATATTATAATCGGTACTCACAAGTTTAATTACTTTTATCTTGAACCAAGTATTATAATACTCCACTTTAAAAAAAGTTATTGATTAACGATTTGTATTCATTAATTTAAATCGTTCAATAATTAAAGAGATAAACGACTGTAGAAAAATTATTATTTATTTCAATGGCAATGGAACTAATACTACACTTCAGTATGCTTCTTTTTGAGTCCGGTCTTCGTGTGTTGCCGCGAGAGAGGGGTTTCAGTCGGTGTGAGCTTGACACTGCCTTTCTGTATGTGCAGACGGCGGCTGGAAATTTTTTCCCCTTCTCCTCCTTCGACGAAAGAAAGACATATCGTAGATAATGGAATGAGTAGTACCTATACTCCCACTACAAATTTCGAGAGTTAAAACTCTATGTTTTCACTTTTATCATATTACTTTAACATCAGCAAGTGAATTTCAGTCGGTTTTACATCTTCAGAAAATAAAAATTTTTTCACCATACTGTTCTTCCACGCTACACCTTTCAAGCACAGCTGACATTTTCAAATAAGAAAAAGAGGTTACAATAATGAAAATTATTTTCGAACAGTTGATATTTTATATGTCAGGGGTACCAACTTAAACGTCAGACATTTTCAGTTTATTCTATTAATTAGTCTTACCATATTTATCGTTTGTCCCTTTAAACAATGACCCTTGTATAATAAATCGTAAAATTTCTTCCAGATACTGGAACATCCGAAAACAGGCTTACGTTTACCTAACTGGAATGGTAACATTGATATAACAAATAGCTTAATGAAATTAAATCTAGTGTGGATTCCCTAAACTAATTTGATTATACAAATAAGAACTTGGTTTGAATTGCATTAATAAAATGCTAAAATTGTACTCTACAGTTCTGTAAATCTATTTCAGAGTAAAATAATTCTATTCTACGTTTATTTTATAAGTATAAATTTATTGCCCTATTCTATTTATTCATTAATTTTCACAAGTGTTTGGATATTACCTAGAGAAGTTAAATTTTATTATAATACAATTACGCAAAATTGAATACCATCTCATTCTCTACTGAAGCGTAAACAAGTATTCACTTTATTCGGCTTTGATTTTGTAACTCGTAATTATAAGTGTATATGTGCATGTCGCTGTGTCTATTATTGTATGTTATTTCGCTACTTGTACGTGACTTACAGAAGTAGTAGCGGTATACAATTATATACGACTGTCTCGCTTATTAGTTTGAAGAGAATGTGAAGCTTAACGTTAATATTGTAAGAAATACGTCACACTTTCTTACACAACGTTTTTATTTAATTTTTTCTATCTTTTTTTCATTTAGACAAATTCCTCACTTCTATTAAAAAAAGGAGCTGTTTTTCTGTAATATCAATCGTAGCTGACGGCAGGCTTGTTTATTTTGTGTTATATAAATACTAAAAATATATTTCTTTTGTTTTCTTTCCTTATGGAATGTCTACGTAAGTTTAAGATGTTACAAATACATTTAGTGTAATGATTAAGTTATCTTTGAGTATTTAAAACAGATATATACATACTGTAAAAAGTACGATCTGACATCACTTAAAAAGATTTGCTGTGAGAGGCGATTTAAACAATCATCGACTGAAAAAAAAAAGTTATGAAATAATTCCTAGAGCATGGTAAGATTTTAAAATTATCAAGAAGAAGAAGTATTCCATGCCATGTTTATTATGAAGTAATTTTCCTTTATTCTCTCTATTAAACTGAATATACTTTTGGATATTAGCAAGGCAGTTCCATAAAATTTCATATAAGATTAATCCCTAAACGCCACACCTTTATTCTATTTTTACCTATGTCGCAACCTTAAGAAAGACTGGAAAATAATGAAAAAAGAATAAAGTATCCCTTTTCCTGAAATTAAAAAGTTATAGGTGTATTTTTCTAATCTACGACGAATAACCAATAGATAAAATTTTAAAGTAATGTAGCAGAATACATGTAAAATAAATTATAAACAATTTAATGTATTAATCGTATGTCCAAATTTGCTTTCTAATAACAATAAGAGGCTATTCAAAGCCTAGCAGAATTAAACAGAGAATTTTGGACCACACCAACAAGGAACACCTTTTCTAAGTGAAAAGGAACACCTTTTCACTTAGAAAAATGAATTCTAACTGCTTTTATCTAGCCTTTTTTGTAGGTGAATTTTCTTTTTCACTTTTTTGTAGACTAATACATAAAAGGTGCTGTGTACGGGTATGACATCTATTCAACCAAATTTCCTGATATACTTAAAGAAATATTTTAAGTTTTAAGAAAATTTTAAGTTAGAGCACCGTGTATTTCCGTACGTGATATGTCAGCATCAGTCAATGGATTTTGAATTTTCGGTATCGGTTATCACTACAAGAAAGATTATTTATTTTTTTACTAAACTACCAATGAGCGTAGTAATAATTTTAACATTTTTTAATATCAATTTTTTATTTTTTTTACGGCTGTATTATAACTTTTGAATTACGCGTCTGGAACCTGTATCATAATGAAGGTCTTTATGAAACAGACTTTCATTATGATATGGATATTCTTTCTTTTTCCTGTTTAGCCTCCGGGAATTACCGTTCAGGTATTACTTCAGAGGATGAATGAGGACGATATGTATGAGTGTAAATAAAGTGTAGTCTTGTACAGTCTCAATGTACAAGACATTGAGTTGTGTGGTTAATTGAAGCCCAACCACCAAAGAACATAAGTATTCACGATCTAGTATTCACATCCGTGTAACAGTAACTGTCTTTACTAGGATTTGAACGTTGGAACTCTCGACTTCCAAATCAGATGATATAGGTATTCGAACGATCATAAGTCTACTCCTTTCAACTACTGACCAATCAGAAACGAGTATAGTTTAATGTATCAACTGTTTTATTTACTTTGGTTTTAATCCAATCAAGTAATCAGCAAGTAAAGGTTAATTAATAATTTTACTGTCAACCAGTAGGTAGGCTACATTACACCGTTTATTCTTTTGTTAATTATATCGGATTCTGAGAAAGTAACGTCTTTAACACCGATCGATATTTAAAAAAAGGCAGAACTTATGAATTTTTCAGCTTTTTTTTGCAGTTTTTTTTCTGTTTAATAATTAACTTAAAAAACATATATTTAAACAGATATTTAAATTAAATTAAATTCTTAAAATCTATTTACTTTTAACTAACTATATGCTTCAAATAATGACCTGGTTTTATTCTCTGATTATGATATTGTGGTTTCTAAATACATCGTAGAAGCAATATTGAAACCAAGAAGTAGTTGCTCCACTCATGCGATTGAGTATATTGTTTAGAAACACTTAATTACCATTTAAACATATTTTAATCTATGCCTTTTAAATTTTAATGTATAAAAGTAACAGTTTTATATGAAAATTAAAGATTATTTTATTTTTAAATGTATTTTTGATATTAAAGTAGTTTATTCTTTAAATATTTTTACGAGTGGCCTATTTTCGCTTTATGAAGGTGAATTTTGAGATATTTAAAACTTAAAACCTCGTTAAATAGAAAGCAAGTATTAATTCGATTATTATGGTTGAATATGTTCTAGATTAATTTCCTTTAGGTAATAAACTGCATTAAAGCTTCCTTCTAATAAGTTGAATAATTGAGCAAAGTTGGCATTGTTCATGTGAAAACCTTTACTGCCTAATCTACATTATTACGATTGCACTAATAAATTAATTATGATTTAAATTATTTCAACAATATAAATTCTAATAAAATGTTTAAATATAATAACCAAAAAATATTCGTATTTTTAGATGATTTTCTACCGTCTCCACAAATCTTGCAACCTTTCAACCTTGCAACCTTTCATTTCTCGACGTCATACAATGGTGAAATTTTACACAGCGACGTAATTCGGGTGATAATATAATAATCCATTGTTAATTTCATATATTTTACATACAGAACTTTCATTCCTGTAAATTGTCGGAGACACAAGGGAAACATTTTGAGGAAGGCAGCTGAGTCGATAATATGTAGCTATTGATCCGATTGATTTTGACTATCGATTAGTTATGAGTAAATCACGAGGCTGTTGAAGCGAATTTTAATATAGGTAGTGTAAATTTATCTTCTTTATCTTTTGCTGTTTAGCCTTTGGAACCACCATAAGGTATTACTTCAGAGAAAGAATGAGGATGATATGCATAAATGTAAATTAAGTGTAGTCTTGTACAGTCTCAAATGGACCATTCCTTACGGATTTGAATACTAGATCGTGGATACTGGTGTTCCTTGGTAGTTGGGTTTCAATTAACCACACATCTCAGGAATGGTCGACCTGAAGCTGTACAAGACTACACTTCATTTACATTCATATATATCACCTTCATTCATCCTCTGAAGTAATACCTTAAGGTAGTTCCAGAGGCTTAGTAGAAAAAAAGAGAGAGGTGGACCATTCCTGAAATGTACGGTTAAATGAAACCCAATTACAAAAAAACACTGGTATCTACGATCTAGTATTTAAATCCGTTTTAAAGTAACTATGTCCTTTGCTAGGATTTGAACCTTAGAACTCTCGATTTCGAAATTAACTGATTTGCGATGAAGAGTTCACCACTATATAACCCGATGGGTAAATTTACCTTCTGCTTTCTACCTTCTTGTACGCTAATCATCTAATTTAATTATAAATAACTGGTATCATTTATAATAATGAAACTAATTATCAAAGTTATGTTTCATAAAGAATTAAAACAACTTAAAGTAAAAACTTACTTGTCGATTTAATACTTACACAATAAAAAAAAAAACGATGGTAAAATTAAGACTTAACGTAAAGATTGTATAGTTTAAGTGAATTTAATTTTTTTCCAACTATGATTTCTAAAATGTAGAAAATAAAAAAAAATTTTAAACGTGCTTTTCTTATTAAAAAGTGAATAAATAAATAACAAAAACAAAAAAGAAAACAATTAGTTTTCACAAAAAGTGAAAATTATTTCTATTTCAGAACTACTTTTAAAAAAAATTCTCTTTATACATGACTAAAAAGAAAAGCGTGCGGCACACTCTCATATACTTCTTTATAATTAGTGCTTCCCGTGTTATTTTTACTTCCTTGTACGAAGTAAAGAAAGTATTGTGATCGCAAAAATTTCGATTTTCTGATTTAAACGAAAACATCCATTTTAACCATCCCTGAATCCATTTTGACTAGTTTCGGCGTGACGTCTGTACCTATGTACATAAGTATGTATCAAAATAAAAAAAAAAATGATTTTAGACTTTTTCTTAACTGCAGTAATAAGCCCTCATTGAAACCTTTTCAACGATATATCATAAGTGGTACTTATTTTCATTGGTTCCAGAGTTATAGCTAAATAAAATTTTATTAATGAAATTTTTGGTCTTACTAGAAGAAGGCAACATCGCTTCAAATCCGATTTCATCTGTTTTTTTTTAACTTTGTTTTTTAATTTGATTTATTATAATATAAAGAAAGCAAAAATAAAACATCAAGTTAATACTAATTTAAACAAGAAATAAATATTAAAAATTAAAGAACACGACTGCCGAAAAAAAACATTCTGACAAATACTGCTTTTAATAAGGATAATTGAAGAGCGTGCGGGTGACAATTTTGTATATATATATATATTTATTCAGCCTATGTCACTCCCGGTAATGTAAGGATTCCAATGCGTGATTTTACATCTAAATCGGTTCAGCCGTTGAGGTTCTACGGTAAAACAAACGTACATACATATACAAACAATAACGATTACACTTCTTTTTGGGCAGTCGTAAAAAACACTAGTTACATGATGAAAATTGATCATTTGATCTATCAAATGATATATTTTGAAAAAACTATCAGATGAATAGTACTTTTTGAAAAAACGAGCATCTAAACGCTTCATTCTCAATGATTCGGAAACCTCGTATCTCATACTTGAGATGCGAGTTATTCAGTAAAAGAAAGGAATACCGTGTTATCGTATATTATGGATACCGGTGTTCTTTGGTGGTTGGGTTTCAATTAATCACACATTTCAGGAATGGTCAAACTGAGACTGTACAGAACTACGGCTTCATTTACCTTCATAAATACCATCCTCTGAAGTAATACCTTACAGTGGTTACGGAGGCTAAACAGAAAAAAAATCTGATGTGAACACCACATGACTTCCTTGTACATCTATTAAATTACACATACACATTTTTGCTGCACTTCATTTAAACTTATTTCATTTGAAAGTGAGATACGATCCTCCAATTCTTTAATGAAAGTGGACGGTTACACAACTGCTAAAATATTAGTTTTTTTAATATCAAATATTTATACAATTATTAATTCAACAATCTTAAATATTAGGTTAGAGTAAAAGTCACTTTATTACCCTTTAAGTAAGTTGTTTACCAAATAATCTAACAATAAAAACTGATTATTCTACACCGTAAGGTCAAAATTAATATTTTATTCAGTATACAGGCGTTCCCTAAACGGAACAATTTAATTATTATTAACTTTTATTTATACGCCAACCAGAAATCTTGTGCATATTACGCACAAGTGAAAAAAATTTCAACAATCACTTTAAATTGAATACAATTAAAAAATCGTAAAATGTATTTTATTTTTCTGGCAAATAATTAAATAAAATATTTAAAAAAAATTATATATATACAATTTTTATAAGAATTTGCTACGAAAACTCAAAAATAATATGATTCTAAATTATAACTTTCAATTAATATTCAATGTTATATATACACATATGTACATAAAATAGTTTTTTTACAATCAAATTTTTTTTACAACCTTGTTATAAAAAAAATTATATATTATAAATATATATATTAAATAAATATATATTATATATATTAAAAATTTTATATATTTTAAATATATTTAAATTAAAAAAAGAGAAGTTAAACAAAATAAAAAAAAAAAGTTAAAAAAAAAAACGCAAAGGAGGTGAAGCCTGATTCGAACCAATGTACCTTCCCTTTAAGATCCAAATATTTCATTAATTAAAATTTATTTTTAATTTCGATTGCAATCAAAAAGGGAGGTGCACAACTAGAGGTTACAAAAGAACAAAAGAGCTAAATTCAAAATTTCAGCATCCTGCCTCTAATCGTTTTTGAGTTATGCGAGATACATACGCACATACATACATACGTACAGACGTCATACCGAAACTAGTCAAAATGGATTCAGGGATGATCAAAATGGGTATTTCCACTGAAAAACGAGATTTTTGCGAACACAATACTTCCTTTACTTCGTACAAGAAAGTAAAAAAAGGGATTATTAGTTATTATTTAGAAAAAAAAACATGCCGGCCTCCGTGGCGTGAGTGGTAGCGTCTCGACCTTTCATCCGACCTCTCGGGTTCGAATCCCGGTCAGTCATGGCATATTCACACGCTACTAAGCATTCACCTCATCCTCTGAAGCAATAACTATAGTGCCTGTTAAAAAATCATAAAATTATTTTCTTAAATTATAAACAATAAATAACAACAGTAATAATAATTATAAAATAAATTAATAAATTTTACTACCGTAATTCATTTTTCAATATCGTGGCAGATCTTGAAACACAATTATTTTCGATACAAATAAATCGATGCTGAAAATACAATCGATTATTTATTCAGAATCTTACGTATGATTTTTTTTTGCCTTGCAGTTACGATTAAACATATATATATTTATATAGCCTACGAACTCTTTGTAGCGAAAGGATTCCAACACGGGGTTATACATTTAAATCGGTTCGGCCGTTGAGCAGCTACGGTGAAACAAACAAACATACATAGACCCTAAAAACATTACACTCCTTTTTGGGCAGTCGTGTAAAAAGGGGCGGTATTCACCGTTAACTTATCGTATAACGTATTTACCATTAAATAAACTCGGAATTCCATTCAATTGCCACACAAACCCTCATTACTGTAATCAATTCGAACAATCAACCATTCAAATGTAGAAACGAATATCATATTACGATTGATATCATCACAACAGTTGTATATCAGATCATCAAACTTCATAAGCATGGAAACTGATCATTCGACCGTTAGAAACGCTCTTTATCATCCACCACAAATATTTTATTCTTTTTCTTGCAGAATAAGTTCCCTGATATCAACAGATATTAAGTTATAAATCTTAGGAGCCATGTGATAATACAATTTTTTGAAATGTTCATCTAAGAATGTCTTTTTCAATTTTTCCTTAAGGAAGTCTGATCCTCGCCGCGTGAAGCTATTTTGACTAGCCAAATCATTTTTTGTAGCATACAATTGATTTGGATTATATAAATTGTTGATCAGAAATGCGCTGCTTTTATCCGGAGTAAAGATACCTTGATCTTACGAGGCTCTGAGCAGTCCGTTCCCTAGAGAGCGATAAGGTGTATCTTCGAGAAGATGTTTTAACTTATTTCACAGTGTCTTTGTGGGTGGATGATCACTTAATCGCCATCCTCTACTTACCCTTATCCTTAAACCCCATTAGTGGTTTTCTCGTATATTTTAGCTACACATCTGTAAGATCTGTGTGTTAAGTATATTAGAATCTATTACTGCGTCCTTGGTATTGGTGTGATTTGATGGTTTGATGAGGATGGCTCTGCATAAATCCTGTCCGATTGTTTCTTGTTGCTGGCTGTATACAAAGCCCAACTAAGGTTAGAATTTCTTATAAAGTCAGATCTCCAAAAACAGTATTATAAAACAAATATGTGGAAATTTCATTAAGCAACGATGTATCTCTTTTTTTTTAGATATGTCCACGAATGATATTTCCCTTATTCTTGTAAATATTATTGTTATATTTATATAACTGTAAATGTTACAATACTTACAGTTATTCTAAAGAAGATTTACGTATGGTGTTTTGGTTTTACTTATATACAATCTAATATTTACCCCTCGTATATATTAATAAATCAATAAAATGGCCACTTAATATTTAGCTGATAAAGCTATTAAAATATTACTTTGCTATAAACGTTTAAATCTTTGTTCCTTGTAGTTCACTGAATTCATTTGATTTAGACACGTATTCACTTTGTTATCTCAGCTATCTCAAGAAAAAAATAAATAAATTAATTTAATCTGAAAATAATTTATTCTTGGAAATAAAAATAATCTTAGCTTTATTTCACCGGAATTGGTTCTTTAAATCACTTTTTTCTAAATATTAATCTTCTTCGGGTTGAACAAATAACTAATTACGTATATTTAAAGAAAAAAAAAAAGTTTAATTGAAATAAATTTTTTCGTATATACGATTTTTAAAATAAGAGCATTAAATAAAACTAAAAAAATTCTCGAATTTTATAAAATAATTTACTTTCAGTTTATTTTATTTTATATGATTTACGTTTTATAAAAAAAGAATACTTTATCTGCATAAAAAAAGATCTAAAAGCTTTCAAAAAAACAAAACATCCCTTCATTTTATGAAAGTTCAAACGCAGATTATTTTAATCTTCTCTCTTGTAGATTAAAATTAAAAAGTTAACAAAAATACAAAAACTTGAAAATAATTTCTTTGCTGATAGAAAAACTGATTAAGAATTATTAAATGTATATAAAATTCTACAATTTTTAATGAATATACAAAAGAGCGATGAACTGAATACTTTTTTCTTTTTCGGACAGATCAATAATCTGTTACAGGTAAATTGAAAAGTGTAATTATTATAAGAAGAATGATAATTAATTTTTATATTAATATTCTTGAGGAAAAATATCCAGGGTTTTTATAAAAAAAAAGTAAATAAAAAAATACGGGAATCCCTTGTTTGGCTCGGTGATGGGGGACTCCGATAAGTTAACTCTGAAATTAAAATCCTTAACTATAAAAAAAATTGTATTTTCTATAATTTTTACTAATAAAAATTTATCTAGTTTTTCCTGTGTTTAATTGGTAGTTATTATATTTGTCACTTTTCAGCTTGTTCTGTGAACTTCGGTTTTACGAATGTTTACCCACTGATACTTAATTCAAAATTCTTGATAAAATGGAAAAAAGGTTTTTCGAATATATATACTAGCTGTACCCGCCACGCTTCGCTGTGTCACACTGTGGCTGCATGTATGAGAAATGAGAAACAAAACAAAGCATACGTTTCATAGAAGTTTAATTTTGAAATACTTGTGGATATACAATATTTTTTTGTTTTTCCACTGTCTGCGTAGATATAAAGGCTATCTGGTTTGCCGACTCGGGAACACGCACATACAGTTGTCCATGTGAGAAGCAATCTGCATCTAAATCTAAATCACACAATTCTAAAGATTGACCTTGAGCTTTATTGATTGTTATTGCAAATGCCAATCGAATTGGGAATTGCAATCTTTTAAATTAAAATGGTGTATCGGTCGGGATCATGGGTATTCGAGGAATGAGGACATCTTGACCTTTGAAAGGCCCCGTTAAAATCGTTGCTTCCACTACGTTATTCATCAATTTCTTAACTGGAAGTCGCGTGCCGTTGCAGAGTTTTGGCTGATTAATATTCCGCAACAGGATAATTGGCACACCTATTTTCAATTTTAATATGTGTGGTGGCATCCCTGGCAGATCAAGTGAGTTTAAAAATTCCGTTGGATAATTAACTACTTCATCTGCTTCCACAACGGTGTCTATCGACTTATATGTAATTTCCTCACTTTGAATGCTGGATTGAATAACATTATTAAGTTGATAGACATTTTTATTCTTTGCGGCAAGGATAGCTCGTTCACCGAGCCGATCGTGATTTCTATGATTAATTTGAATATCAGGAAATACTTTTTCGATCAGTTCTTCTTACGATGTTACTAAATTACAAAAATTATCAGGAAATGATATTCGTCTAGACGTCTTATCGACTAGCAACTGTCCGTTTCCAATGTTCAGTAACTGTCGTGAGAATACCTCAGCTGATGGATCAATCTGCAACTGGACACGCATATTCGTAGTCAACTGCAATGTACGTACGTGTCGCCACAGTGTTGAATATTTCAGACAAGCATTTATTTCGTCTGCTGGTGTCGATCGAGAAATTACAGGCAATGTTTGCCTAAAATCTCCTGCGAGCAATATCAAAGCATTCCGAATGGTTGAACGTTTCCACGCAAATCTCGTAACGATCGATCAAGAGCTTTAAGCAATTTTTTATGTGCCATCGTGCATTCATCCCAAACAATGAGTTTACATTTGTGTAATACTTTTCCCATACAGAATGCTTTGGAAATATTGCGTGGGAGTCTCGATGATTTGCATGTTTAATGGCAACTTCAGAGCTGAATGCGCAGTCCTTCCACCTGGTAACAATGTCGCAGCTATTCCAGACGAAGCAAGAGCTAAGGCTATGTCATTTTTTGATCGAACCGTTGCTAGAATCAATCTAATGAGGAATGTTTTCCCAGTTCCTCCTGGTTTATCCAAGAAGAAGGTCCCCCCAACTCCGTCATTTATCATTTGCATTATGCGATCATAAATGCCTTTCTGTTCACGCGTTAATTTGGGAATGTTTGATTGGACATATGACTGAAGATCACCAATGTTATAACTCTGTTCACGGCGTAAATCCACACCAAATGAAGCAATCGCAGCTCGGGTGGGTGCTGGCATTCCCGATTGACTAAGAACTTTATTTGCATTAGCTAAGCACTTGTCTTCAATATTTATCAATGCTTCGTTGTAAATGCCTTCTGTAAATTCAGACAAAAGTGAATATTTAACCCAACAAAGGATTTTTTGGTCATTATGTAGGGATATTATTTTCTGTGTATTTGGTTATTTCGACTTTTTTTGTTTGCATAGCCTTAAGCCTATCTGGGCTAAAAGAAAGTCGGGTGTTTTAATTTATTTACTGTAAGTCATCCTTCTTGGTGTCTTTCCTTTTTGTTTTGGTGTTTTTTTTTTTTTAATAAAATACAGATGTTTTAGCTGTTAAATATAATTCAAAGAAATTTGTTACTTACTCAGTTGTGATTTTGTTTACATTGGCAACGGCCATACGGGCTCTTTGTGATTGGTCGTTGTGTTTGACAGCGGCCATCTTGCATTGATCTGATTGGTTTTCCTTTGTTTACATTTCCAAATTAAAAATGTACAAATTAAAAATAGATAGATAGATTTATTAAAAACAGATGAAAACAATCTTTGATGCTGGTTATATATCGTGCTAAAATTTGAGCTCAATCGGTGCAGAACATTTTGAGTTTTTGAAGCGTACACAAACGAACTTAACATTTTTATATATACAGATATATAGGGTGGGTATTTTTTTAATTCATGTAATTTTCGTGGGTTAGTGGTCCCCATTGTATCCGTTTTCGCGTTTCCATTGGTGCGTTATAGGATACCCGGATTTTGTAAACTTTTCTCTCTTCTCAATCTATCGGTTACTCACTGATGGAACTACTTCTGTTACTTAGCAGTATCATAACCTGTACAAATGTAAGTTTTATTTAGGTCCCAACCGTATCAATCTTATATGTACGGTATCGTATCAAAGTGAAAGTAAATTTTATATTTTTTTTTTACCAACTACCAGTATCGCATAGAAGGGAAATAGAAAGGAGAATAGGACGTCTCTCTGTTGATAGTCATTGTGATGAATTAAAAAAATTCTAATATGGACATCACACGTCTTCCTTATACGCTTATTAAATTATATATACACATTTTTTTACAATCAGGGGTTAATAATAATTAATAAATATATTTAAATTAAAAACAAAAGTTAAAAAATTAGTTAAAAAAGTTTGTTTACAATCAGAGGTTAATATATATAAATCAATATATTTAGATTAAAAAAAATGAAATGAAGTCGAATTCGAAACGATATACCTTCCCCTTGTACGATCCAAATATTTAACTAATTAAAATTTTATTTGGCTATAACTCTGGAACCAATTAAAATAAGTACCACTTATGATATATCGTTGAAAAGCTCTCAATGAACATTGATTATTGCAGTTAAGAAAACGTCCAAATCCAAATTTTTTTTAATTTTGGACCTTTTTGAACACGTTTGGTTCAGTTGATTGCAATCAAAAGGGGAAGTGCACTAATAGATGCACTTCAAAATTTCAAAATTCTACGGCTAATCGTTTTCGAGTTATGCGAGATGCATACGTACGGCAGACGTCACGTCGAAACTAGTCAAAATGGATTTAGGGATGGTAAATGGATATTTCCGTTGAAATCTGAAACTGAAATTATTCGCGATCACAATACTTTCTGTACTTTGTACAAGGAAGTAAAAGTAACAAAAGTCCCTCTCTTACTCCCACTGTAAGATAATTTAATCAACCTCATTACATTTCAGGAATATTAAGAAGAATGTACATTATTTTAATCGAAAAATTAATTGATTTGAAAATACTTTTCATTTTTGTTGTTTTTCACTGCTTAATGTTGGATTATAATGACATGATTTACGAGTATATATAATGATATTGTTTTGATAATCAAAACATATTCATGTTAAGATTCGAGAATATTAGCCGGAAACTTAAGGTATAAACTAATACAGATTTCAGAATTCTATGTTGTTATACAAAAAGCTCATTAATAGCCTCATTATATGATTTAGTTACTTCTTTTAATAAGATGCAGGTTTTTCACTTTTTATATTTTTATGAGAAGATTATTTTCTTATTTACACCATTTAAATTTATTTGTTCAATAATCTATTTTTTTATTCAAAATAAATCTTAGAATTATAAAAAAATTAATAAAATTAACTTATTAAAACATACCTACAAAAAATGAATTAATTTTTTAAAAATTATTCTATAATTTTTGAATTTTTAATTCGTTTCCAAAGCATTAGAGGATGGTAATTTTGTTCTAATTTGTTGGTGACTTCTGTAGATTGAAATTTAAAAGCAATAATTTCTTAATTTTTGTATTTTAATAAATTTGAATAAATTTTATAATCTGAATAGTAAAAGAGAAATTAAGGTTTTATGAATGTTTAATATAAACTGTTAATGCTTGTTAGTATAATGCATGGGCCACCTGATAACCAGTCTACAGCTTTTAACTATGTATAATTTTCACATAAATACGAGCCTGTATTATTAAATTCGCTCAACTTGAGCAAATATTTTTGTTGATAGATTGTGACACATGACAACCAAGTTAATCTTAAAGCAAATGTAAACAAAAGATGCTTGCTCTCATTCATTATGATACATTTAAATTAATTTCTAGTAGTACAGCATAATCCAAACAAAAATATTAGCTAATTAATTATATTTTCTGAAATCAACATCACATATAATTAACGTAGTAAAATATCAGCTGATCATATTATCAGTTTAAACGCATCATGATATCTATTTAACGATCGATTATTATAATATTCTAATTACAACACAGGATGAGGAACGGTGAAGGGTCATAGATAACATATCCCTCTACGATATTGCATTACGTTCACCGTGTTGCCAGTTTCATATCTCCCTAATTTAATTTAAAACAGTTTATAATTTAATTTTGGTAACATAAAATGCAGAAAATAAAGAATATTTAAAAAACTTGAGAAATATTTAGAATTTAAAAAAACACCTCTTTTCTGCAATCTCATTATTATTACAGTGAATCAAACCATGCAATAATGATCTTTAAAGGAGTAAATTTACTACCGAGCAGTAGATATAGCTATGGTTAGGTAATTTATACAAGTCCCTAAGGGCACAACCACCCAACTTCTCTTCCTCAATAACTCACACGCACAAGAATTATTATTTATATTTTACACGTGTGAGTGACGTCAACTTAATTTACTATAAACACATTTCCGGATTCCTACTTTACGGTAAAATTTAACACTATTAGTAGATATTCAATGGAAATAAAAACAGCATTTCAGACGATACATAAAACTTAGCATATATAGCAATAATAGACATAATATAATGTCTATCACAATAAAGTGAAAATTAATCAGACATAAATTAATAATTAATTGAATGATATTTGCAAAATTATTTTAAAGATGGATCCAGAACATTTTGTTTAGTATAAAGAAAAAATTTATCTGTAATAGACAATTTCTTATTTGAATATTTAACGTTATTTCTATGTTACAGATGATTTTAAACCTTTTTGTAGTTATTTACAATTGCAGTGTTTTATCTGCTTCATTGGAATCTCATTTTCCAAACAAATGGTTTCAGTGTGGGTTAGTAATAAATTATTGGTGAAATGGATTTACTGCATATTAAACAACAGTAGCAATAGAAATTTTATACAGAAATATTTTTGTGTATAATTTCTGTTTTCAATTATAGAAACAGATATAAAAACCAACAGATACTATTGCGCTTAATATTTTCCCAAATATTAACATGTTCATGGATAAACACTATTTATAGGCAACAGAACGAAAAGTTACTTTTGGGCAAATATAAAGTATTAAAATAATTATTTTTCATAAAGTGAGACTTAGTCGCTATGTTTATATTAACGCAACAATTTATATATATATATATATATATATATATATGTATAAACATATTGTCTAAAGGATAAAGGGCACAAGTGTAGTTAATTTTTAGGTTATTTTAACTGCAAAACTGATTGTTTTAACATACATACTCCTCTTATTCTATCAAATTGTACAGGCCTGCTACTTAAATAAAACATGAATAACTGTAGGAATAGAAATGTAGGATACATACAAATATCCCATTCTAGTAATTTATCATCTTCCAGAATAACTAATCCTATTAGTTCTCATTATCATCTTAGTCTACTTCTACATACATTTTCTTTTTGCATATAATTAATCTTCTATTGTGGTTTTATATAGTTGATAATTCAAAGAATATTGAAAATATACATCTTATGTTTTATTTTTAAAATATAATAAAAAGGATACATATTAAATGTTGATACAAATATAAAATTAATTTATTATATATTAACACTGGTCTTGCTTTTATTATCAATATTAAGTTACTTAATTATTACTAATATAGCTACTAGAAACATAAAGGAGGGAAAGGTCTCAGGTATTAACAATATATTGGCAGAACTAATAAAGGTCGCTAGCAATAATCTGCAGAATGTTCTATTCCAAGTTGTTAATAAAATCTAAAGAAAAAGTCAAGTACTTACAAATTTTTAAGAGGAGTGTCATCGTACTGCTACTGAAAAGAGCCTCTACAGCATAATGTGAACAGTACAGAACAAATAACTTAGTAGTAGATTCCAAGGGTGGAAAATTTAGGGACTAAAGAGTAATACAATTTGTACGTTGGTGAAATGGCAGTGACAAGGGGTGAGAACATCAAGAAGAAGTCAGCATTGGACAAAGTGTATGGCAGAACTGCACGTTATCATTCTATTTGTTCAATGGTTTCATATAGAAAGGGCTGGTTGAGGTAAGAGAGATGTTGGGGGAAGAGGTAAGAATAAAAGGTGTAAGAGTAGATGGTGAGATTTGCTGATGATGTAGCAGTATTGTCAAAGAATGAGCAGGATCTAATGGCAATGTTGGAAGAAATGGAATTACTGCTCAGTACAGAGTGTACTCGTAAATGTGCATCAACTAAGGCTAAAATACTTGTGACGAGTCAGAATCAAATGAAAGCACAATGCATGGTTGGAGGAAAGAGTTTAGAAAATATGGACTACTTTACATATTAGGGCAGTTAGTTAATGTCAGATGATCAATCAAAAACAAATAAATAGTAATCAAACTAACAATGAATTTAACAAAGAATGCAATCTATTAATTTTAAATTAACATAATGACGACCTTAAGAAGAGGCTGTTAAAAATTTCTGTATGAGTTTATTTTTGAACAGAAGTGAGACATGAACTCTTGGGGAAAAGGAGAAAAGAAGAATAAAGTTTTTGAGATGTAATGCTACTGCAGAAGGAAGAAAATCTGATGGATACACAAAGTAACTAATTAGGAGATATTAAGGATGGTTTTTATTGATAAACCTTATTTCTTGATCAAGTAAAACAAAGTAGGGCCAACTGGGTTGGCCATTTGTTAAGACATGATGGAATGACTAAAAAACTATTAGAAGGCCTAGTGGAAGGAAAGAATATAAAAGGCAAACCAAAATTCAAAATATTCACCACATTATATGATGTGGTGAATATATGTGATATAATGTGATGTGATGTGTGCATAGGTTTGTGATACCTTTAGGGAGTTAAACAAGAAAATTGAAGAGTGGAGGTCAATTGCCAACCAATCCTAGGGTTGTCAACAAAAGCATTTCTACTGTTCATCTGGTGGTACTGGATTTGAACCCCGTTCTCATGTGGAATTTTTCACATGCTACAAAAGATTCATTTCATTATCATCCACCAACAGCTGTTACAGTAAACAATCCAGAATAAAACTGAATATAGCAGAGTTAATTGCTGTTGGATTGTCTCAACTTCAAGTCAATTATGAGCATTGAAGACATCTATCCATTGTTCCAAGGGATCAGATTGTAGATATTGTGTAAAAAAAGGTACTTCAATAAAAATTGTTAAAATGGCAGCCGATAATATAAAGTAAAAAAAAGTTAATGTTTCAATAATTTTCTCTAAATTTAGTTTAAGTGCTACCAACTTGGTATTTTAATGTTTGATAAAAACATATGTACGTTAAGCGCCATAACCATAATGGTTGTAGGTCACATAACAAACTTCACAAGTCACTCCTGAAAATGGCTTATTCATTCTATCTTGGTAGGATTACAAGGAGTTGCTGAGGAGCAAAGTTCTTATAAGAATGTATTGTTTAATAACAGCATTGGATTTATATTAGAATATGTATTTATATCATATTATGTTTTCGTTTTATTTTCATCATATGCATTTTTAAACATTTTCTTTAATCACAATTTTATCTAAGTTACAGCTTAGAGATTTATGTATTTGATAGATTGCAATAAATAGTAATTTTTATTGTATTAAGATAGTGTGTACAGTACACTACTTTATAATAAAGGAGGCTAAATAAAATATTTTCTTTGTAATAACTTCTCCTATGCAGTAAGGAATCTTAGGTTCAAGCATTAATTGACAGTGTTCTTTCTTGGCCTATAAAAGTACACATTATAATCACATTTCTTATAAGAGAACAAAGGTAAAATGTCATTTCTAAGGTTGAATAGCTTCTGAATTTTAGAAGTTTGACATAATAATTGCAAGAATATTAATATATTCTTTCATTATTACTCAATCTAATGACTGAATGAAGAGGAAAAAGGGATACCTCTTAACTCCTTGTTACTTCTAGAAAGCTTGTGGTGGATGTTTGTTGTTCTTCTTTGGACTATTCCATTACCATGAGATATTTGTGTTTTCTATTCAGTTGCCTACAATCTGAACATTAACTGTGGGATCAATCAATGAAGGGCAGATGGACTACAGACTGATCCCATACCTCTAGAGATGGCTGGCCCACAAACAAAAGGAAATGGCCCACAAGCTACCCAGTTTCTTATGGGTCATAGGTGTTTTGTCATAGATGCTCATCCATGAGCATCTCAACATGCGCATGGATGTTGAGACCCTTCATGGAATGTGATTATTGCAAGGAGAAGAATACCACGTAACACATACAGTGTTAGTGTGCAATCAGTTCCTGTAGCGTAGGGAAGCATGCCGAAGAGAATCTAGTATGTTTATGCGAGAAAATATCAATGGGACTACCGACTGATGTGATACCGAGTGATCAAGACACGCGGTGTCAACTATGTTAGTTAAGATTATCCAGACAAAAATGGTGGAAAAAGTGCAGGAGTGAGGTATTCCTTCTGAATTTTTCTTGGGGCTTTGTTCATATCAAAGCAGATCCAGCCTCAAGATAGAGAAACCAAAAAAAAAAAACAAAAACAAGAGAACATTACAGCAGCAGTACACATCTAAAAATTCTGACAGTATAAGTTAACTGTGTTGGTAATTTATTTAATCATTTTAAATTTTTATCAAATATGACTACCAGTACAACAATCAGCTGTTAGATAATTTATCTGGTTCAAGCATCACTAATCCGGATTGCTTTCATTGAGAGTATTGATGTTTACTTCACGTCCAGTTTCTGACATTTGTATAGTAAAAATTTATCATTTATGATTCAATAACGGCGTGGAACTACCTAAGCATGTCTTAATAGAACGATCTCATTTTTCAATTATTCCAGTAAGTTTGGCGTGCAATGCTTCTTATCTTGAAAGTAACTTAATTATTATAATTCTTGAAAATATAATTAAACTTTAAAATTATTGTGAAATTATTAAATTTTATGAAATTCTTAATTTCACAAATTATGTGCTCTCTTACATGCCAAATTTTTACAATATTCTAAATTTTATTCTAATAATTCTTATGGCCATAGAAAAATTTTTAAGTTGACGTTTTTTATGATAAAAGCATAAAACAATGGATTTTTAACATCAATAATTATTATCTTTTGGATAGGCATAATAATTTATATTTTGCAATAACTTAAAGAAGATTATTTTGATGGTCAGCTCTAGACTGTAGGTGTAGCAATTATTTTTTATTTTGATGGTCAGCTCTAGACTGTAGGTGTAGCAATTATTTTTCTTTGTATTATGTCCCCAATCAAGTACTACTGATGAAAATAAACTTTTAACTTCCTTTTTTTATGTGACTAGGCTTTTTTAAATATGATTTATTTTTAACCGCTTCAAGTAAAAGATAGAATGGGGCTAATTAGATCCATGAGTATTGGTTTGTTTTTTCAAGTGTGGTACTTTTCATCAAATTGAGCAATCAACGATTTTTATAAAGTTTTATGCAGGAACTACTCAGATGTTTCAATGTAAGTATTTTTTATATAATTTTGGAAGTACAATTTTTTACAGAAAATTACCAATTTCTGGCATAGATGATTTGAAAATATTTCTAATTTATTTTATCAGCTTAATTATTTAATATGGATTATTAAAGCATAATAATAAATAAATTGATGACATTATTTAACTCAAAGTATTATCAAGTAAAAATTCTAGAAAATCAGTTGCTAATCTATATTAACAAATAACAATAATTCCCCATTCCAGATAGCCTTATTTATACTTAGTAATAGTTTTCTTATATATCATATAATCTTATATATTCATATCTGTAATTATTTTTATTAAAACAGACTTTTCGCTTTTGTTTTTCTTGAAATCGCTTATTTTATATGGGTAGAACATCTGGAGGTCTATCTGGATTTTAAACAAGAGATAAATAATAAAAAACACAACTGCCAAAAAAGAAACATTGCTGACAAACCCACAAGGAATTAGATATTTACATAGTAGTGTCAGATTATAAGAGAGTTTTTAAACAAAATCTAGATTGCGACTTTTCAGTTTACTTGAAAATATGTTTTAATATGTTTTCAAATTATTTTTAATCAACATCAGTTGATTAAAAATAATTTGAACATACGTTATAATAAAAACCTTCTTTCTCGTGAGAAACGGGATGTGTCCTCAACGCCAACTTTTGTTTATCTTCTCGATTATTCCTCTTATAAACCTTTTTTCTACTGAAAAAAACATCTACATTCACTGCTTGATAGGTTACATTTATCAAAAAAGTGTTACAGCTAAATTAATTTAATTTCGCATTTTGCAAAGATTCTTCTGGGAATTCTGAACAGATGTAAACTAAATAATTATAAAAGAATAATATGGATTCTTTCATACGATGTGGACGTGAACAAGGGATGCAACTGAGATAATAAGAACTGTTGGTAACAGATACATAGAAAGAAGTAAATTAGAGGTTTAAAAAAAAAATATGAAAAAAGCGTTCGATTGTGTAAAATGGTATAAGCTAATGGAAATATTAAACAGTTAAGACAGTTACATTGGATAAATTAAAAATTGATTAATGAATTTTTCCTGAATCAGAAAACAAGTTTTAAATATATTAAAAATATAAAAACACGTCTACCAAAAAATCTAAAAAAAAAATTAGGATGTCCGGCCAGTGCAGATCATTACAAGTAATAGTGAAATATAAGTGTAATATACAGGCTGATTTTTTAGTCCTGTTACCCAATTGTTAATGTCTGGTAATTTTTTTCTAAGAAAGGGAAATTTTGTTTTGTTTAGCGGTACACAACCGGTATAGATACGGCAGTGTGAGTTGATTCTCCTTAAGCTGTGTAAACTTTTGTTCCGTTCCCGGTCGTGTTACGAACAGAATGTCTCTTACCATGGAACGAGTTTTCATTCTTGAACAATATTTTGTTACGAAATCGTACGCGAGTGTAAAAGAATCATTTCAAATTAAATTTGTTGGTCAAGCAAGTTGGTCGACCACTTTGTTTTCTGCCGCAAACACTACCTGTCTCTCGAAATCGGTTTGCTAGCCTAGAAATTGACATTTTTTGTGGCGAAGGAATACCAACAAATTTAATTTGAAATGATTCTTTTACACTCGCGTACGATTTCGTAGCATATATATATATATATATATATATATAATCTATATATTTATATATATATTATTATTATTATTATATATATTATATATATTTACATAATCTATGATACTCCCGGTAACGTAAGGATTCCAACGGGAGTTCATACATCTAAATCAATTAAACTGTTGAGCTCCTACAGTGGAACAAACATTATACATACATACGGCCTCCGGGGCGCGAGTGGTAGCGTCTCGGCCTTTCATCCGGAGGTCCCGGGTTCGAATCCCGGTCAGACATGGCATTTTCACACACGCTACAAATCATTCATCTCATCCTCTGAAGCTTTACCTAACGACGGTGGACCCGGAGGTTAAAAAAAAGTACATTATACTGCTTTTTGGGCAGTCGTGTAAATATTATAAAAGAAAACGATGATAAACTGTTTGGTTTTTCAAGGGAAAGGAAATAAGACAAGTGTGATGCCCAACAACAACCTTGATTGATATGTTTAATGGAGATATAATAAAAAATTCTCGTCTCAATATGGAATGAAAATAATAATAGGAAAATTAAAGTAATTAAGCAAACACAAAAAGAATTAAACAAACAAACAGTAAAATATTTAGATAGCATTTTAACTGAAAATTTCCAAACGAAAAACAAGAATAACATCGGTTAAGGAAGTATTTAACAGGAAAACAGTAATTACATAGTAAGATGAAATTAAGAGCTAATGAGGCGTTTTTCGAAACTATTAGGGTTTGTTAAATGGTTACTTCTGTACGGATGTAAAATATGAAAACTAAGAAAAAGAATTAAAAAAAAAACCATGGAGAAATTTGAAATATGGACATAGAAGAAACTAATTAAATGAACAGTTAAACTGAAAAATGAAGAAGTAATGAGAAGAGTTAACGAAAATAAAAACTTTAACAGAACAATTCAGAATAATAAAACTAAATGGGTGGGATATATGATGAGATGAAAATTAGGAATTATTATTTTAGTGCTATAAGAATGAGTAGAAGGTGTAGAAAAGAGAAATCGGGAAAGAATAAAAAATATAAAAGATCTAAAAGAATATATAGAAGCTATCAAGAATTTAGCCGGAAATGGAGGAAAATGGAGAAGGAAATGGAGGCAAGGGACCTGCTTAAGGGTAGGCAATCAACAAACGTATGGTTATGATAATATCAGATGTTAATACACTTTACAATACTATAAATGACTGTTTAATATTTAAATGTAATTTTAATATTCTACTATAATCATTTGCGTCAGAATTATTTGTCTATTATTGTTTTTAGTTATTTTTCGTATTACATTAAGCACTGTTGTTATACTCGCTCGATAGAATCACTCGTGTGTATATTATTAATTTTCTGTTTTAACACGCCTTATTTACATTTGGTTTACCTTAATCATATGCTATTATTATTGCGATGATATTCCTCGTAAGCAAAGCGACGTGCCGGCTCCACATTATAGGCCGGAGGAGTGAATGATAAGTTTGGGTAGTCGCTATGGTAACATCGCGGTTGTTGGTGGGGGAACCACGAGTGGGCGCCAGTTAGTTTTCAACCCGGGTCCCGACTTTCAGTCAGCTCTTCTCCAACCCTCTTGTCTTCTTCCGTATACTCGGAGGAGATCTCTTGATTTTCTATCCTTCAACAGCTGTCCATCTAATAGAGTATTACTGATTATCTATTTGCAGTATTATATCTGCTTAAAATATAAGGTTAGTTACTTGTCAATAAATAAATAGATTTGTTTACATGTATGTATATTTTAAATCGGTAAATAGTTGTAAAACTTAATAAAGTTTTCGTGACATATGTTTTGCGATTAACATTGATATCTTTTCAATAAAATATTAATTGATGAAGTTTTATTTAAAAATAAACGTTAAGGAATGTTTTTTTTTTTGTAAATAAATTTAAATCCCGATTTCCAAAATTATCTGGGCTGGCGACGCAGATTAAAATTTTGAAATATATATGAAAGTAGTAATTTATGTATAATGTATTTTACTTTTTATTATATTCAATATAATAATATGTTAACTATATTATCTAAAAATATAATTGCATTTTGTGTGACATTGTTATTGGAAAAAATTCATATTAAAAGTTAAAACTGCTCCAAAGAAATTTTTTTAAATTAAAAAAATATTTTTTGTTTTTGTATTTAAATGAAATTTTTTTTATAAAAATATATATTTTTTCTTTTAAAATCATTAATATATTGTATTTTTTTTTGTTTATTTTAATTTAGCGCTCTTCTTTATCGTTCCCGTTTAACGTATTTCTTTGTTGATACTTGTTGCTATAAAGATAATAGCAACAATAAATTACATATTGTTATAATAATATTTTATAAACAATGATAAATTAATTATTTTGAATTAAAATGGAAAATGGATTTACTGATCAGTGGATTCATTTCAACATGATTTTAAGTATATATGTATGTAAAATTGTAGAAACAAATTAATTCTGTTAAAAAAATGCATATTTAAAAAAATAATAATTAAATTATTTATAATTTAATTAAATTTAATTTAAATTTAAATTTAATTGTTATTGAACTTATTTATTTTTCGATGTTAAATTAAAATATAATACTATATATATTAATCTCTCATATATATATATAATAAATTTGATTTAATTTTTTTAAATGTGTATATCGACATTTTAAACATAAAATTATTATATATATATATATATATACAGAAATCTAATGTTGATCTACTTCTATTTTTGTTAATTTTATGTTTAAGTTATAAAAAAAGAATAAAAATAATAGAAACCTTCTTGTTTACGAAAAAATGTAGATGTTCATTCAGAACTATTTACCATTTCCGTGTTCTAGAAAAAGTATTAAAATAATACATAATACTATTTAAGTCAACGTAAACCAAGTTAAAATGTTTATAACTTTGCAAAAACTGTATAAAATAACATTAATATTGCATATTATTATTTTTAAAAAAATTACTCCTTATATTCATCTATTTTTGAATATTTTTTTATATCTGATCTTTAAAAATTTATTTAATTCTCTTTTTACTTGTACCGTTTTATGTAATCTGGCCATATAAAGAAATTCTCTTGTGAGAAAAAATAAAAAAAGATATTAATTATTATTTCTTTAGTTCTGAACCAATATTTTTTTTACAAAGAATTATTATTTAGAAAATATGACTTAAAAAATATATACAATTTTTTATCTTTTATGAAGATCAGTGGCGAAGAGTATAAAATTATATATTTTCTCCGAATAGTTCACCTTGGAACACTTTAGATTTATTTATTTGCGGTTGTTGCTTTTATTCTGTTTTTCTATCTGACCATTACTACTTTTTTCTTTCTGTTATCTCTTTTCTTCGTTCTTCAGAAAGTTCAGCTCTGTTGTTCTTGAATTTTGGCGCTTCACCTTTTATTTTCATCTTTTAATATTCTGTATAAAATTTATCTTTCTCTTATAATTTCTCCAGTTCTTTTAGGTCTTCTTGGACTAGTGTGAACCTTTTGTCTTTAGTTTTTTCTCTGGAAGAAATCGAAAATATGTTTAGTCAATCTACTGTTATCCATTCTAAATAAATGGGAGTAAAATGCAATCCGTCGTTTCCTTATCGTATCTGACAATTTTATTATAAAGTTCGTTATTTGGAATTAAGTTTACCTAATTATTTTGAAATGTACTAAAGTTTTTCTTATAATTTTATTATTTTTTTCTAGATTTTCTAGTTGACTTTTGTTGCACACTCGCATAGACGGAACATGTGGTTGCATGTAATTCCTCCAAAAATTGTAAAAAAATAAAATTCCTCAAAAATATTTTAGCTTAAAGGAAATTTTATCATGATTGTAATACAACTCAATAAATAAATAAATTATTATTGTTATTACTAAATTTTATGTTATAAAATTTAATTATAATTGATTTTTGGTATTTTATTTTATTTTAGGTTTAAAATTATAGTTTACTGCTCCACCATGTACATTTTTTATCTAACTAGGGCTACATAAAAGCGGAACTACATTTGGTTTCTGCCGCATAGAGTGCTTCCAGATTTATCACAGTTTTGTAGTGTCGAAATTTTAAGTTCTATACACAGATTATTTGTTATATGTGTTTTTCATTAGCTGAAAATCTAATTAAATTTTATTAGCTCTAACTGTTAACGCTTCTTATCTGAAGAATTCCAACTAATCCATTATCCGAAATATTTGAATTATCCACTTTTTCAGTTTTTTTTTTTTATCATTTATACAAAGGAAATTCGGGCATTTTTATCATTAGTCAAAATTTTCCTTTTTCCAAACGCGATTTTTAATCCCATTTTAACAGCTTGTTTTTCTAATTTTTTAATTTGTTGTTCAGCAGTCTAATGCTTTAATTTGTTGTATTATTATTATTATTCAGTTCGGAGAGTCTGGCCCGATTCGTCGGCAGCATTCTCAGGACCAAAAGCGTGACTTAGATAGTCATGAAAATTAGGTAGCGGCCTTCTTAGGCTGGTATAGGAGGACTCGGCCGGAAGTAATGTGTTAAATGGTTCCGGGTCGAGTCCTGGAAGAAAGGGAAGTGGTTTTAGTCGGTAGTCTGCTGATGTTGATTGGATAATACCATTAGTAGAAGCCCGACACTCCGTGCATAAATGCATTTCCACCTCCTTCCACAAAAAAAAATAAAAAAATATTATTATTATTATTAATGATCAGATTTTTGTTTAATTCTTTTTAAATAGACCGAATTAAATTTATGTTACAAAGCGACTGAAGTATTTTACTTACGTTAAGAGTGCTTTAAGTCTTACGATCTCCCGCAACAGCAATTGAGAAAATATCTTTAATAAAAGTAAACTCTCTGAACAATCTCTCTTGAGAAATATCTTGTAAATAATTGAAAGAAACATTGAAAATATTCTGACACAATTAAAACAAGATAACAGTTAAATATAAATTTAATTCAATTTAATAAAATAAGTAAACTAAAAATAAATGGTTTTGCAAAAAAAAAGAAATGAATATAATTTTCAAGGTCTTACATATAATGATGTAATAAATATACATAACTTCCATCTATAAAAGAATAAAATAATAACAATAACTTTTTATGGGCTCCACATCACCCCTCAAAGTCATCCCAACTTTCATGAAAATACATACGTATCTTTACAGGGAAGAGGTATCACCTACCCAGAGAGGAAATGCACGAACAGAGTAATATCTTAAAATGTACATTTTATCTAACTAGGGCTACATAAAAGAGGGATCATTTAAAAAAAATTATAATTAGAAACAAATGAAAACTAATCGGTGGAGCGGTAAACTATAATATTAAACCTAAAATAAATAAAACATCAAAAATCAATTATAATTAAATTTTATGATATAAAACTAAGTAATAATAACAATAATAATAATAATAATTTATTTATTTATTGAGTTTTATTATAATCATGATAAAATTTTTCTCTAAGCTACAATATTTTTGAGGAATTACATGCAAAACTATTTCTATTTAATCTATAATATTAATTATAATACAGTATTTTATAATATACAATATATTAAGTAGTTTTTACATATTTTCTTATTAGAATAAAATTTCTCTTATGTTATAAAAATTTTGTCTTTACTAAGAACATTATTTCAATTTTAGTGTCTAAAATAAACATGAATATTAACTAATTTTGCATACAAAACTCTGTATTCTGACAGATGGAACAAAAATTTTTACTGAAAGTTTAGGCTAATGCCAAAAAGTGATGTCTCAGTTCAGTCTTCAATCTAGAAAAGCCGTTTATAGATCTCAAATGAATCGGCAGTTCATTAGGATAAGAAGAAACAAAAAACTTAGATGTATCGTGAAATATCGCGGCACATTAAAAAATATACTTGTTTCTCTTAATTCATAATTCGTTATTTCATATTTTTTATAAGTGTCAACAAAATAGTTCTTTAGAAGTATAATATATATCAACAAATTATGTAACTTCATTATTTCCACACTAGCCATATCAGTATGTTTAATAAAACTTTAAAAATCCTAATTGAAAGGTTTCGATCGCATTAAAAATATACTGTGGTGCAAAATCATAAGATATAAGTAAGACCATTTCTCATAATTGATTCAAATAATACAAAATATAGAATCCTCTTTACTGTGAAAGAAAATATATCAAAGCCTGATACAATTTATACAGGATAATTCTTAGTTTTTTATATTATAATCAAAGGTCAAACCAAGATACCTGACTGCATGAGAATGTTGAATCTTCTCACAAGAACAGTTATAATCAAACCGAAAACAAGTACGAAAATGACAAGCGATGCGATTACAGTCAACCAAACAATCATAATTAGATTTCGGCTTTCTAAAAACTATTGATTTCGTTTTTTTTTAACTTTTTATTAACATGAATTCTGTTATTTAAATAAAATTTAATTACAACATTTAAATCAAATTGCGAGGTATTTGTTGCTAAAGATAAAGATTTATTGGAAAATAATACAATTAGGTCATCAGCAAACATAAAGAGTGAACCTCTCAAATTCAGCCCACAAGTATCATTAACGTACAAATTAAAGAGAATCGGGCCAAGAATTGAACCATGGACAACGCCACAACCTTGCTTCATTGAATTACCAACCGTATCTCGTATTTTAACAGCTACTAGTCTATTGGAAAAATAATTCTGAAATTACTCTAATAACTTTCCACCAACACCAATAGCAGCAAATTTTTTTAACATATCATACTGAAAGTGTCAAAAGCTTTAGAAAGGTCTATTATATTATATTACGACTGCTATTACACAATTGTCATTATCAAGTGACTCATTTATCTTGTATGTAATTTTTCCCAAACTTGAGTTAACGATCTACCAGGAATAAAGGCGTGTTGAGATACAGAAAAAATGTAATTAGTAGTACAATAATCAAGAAGCTGTGTATTTACAAAGGACTCCATAATTTGTTTTAAAAATAAATAGATTGCCTATAGGCCTATAATTTTCTAGTTAGTGCTTTTCACCAGTTTTGTGCAAAGGTTTTATGTGAGTTAATTTCATTCCATCCGGTATTTTGATTAATAAAATATACTTGATTCAAAAATTCTATTACAAAAGAGAGAATCAAAACAAATTTTAAATAATGAAAATTTACTTTGATATATCTAGCATGTATATTGTCTGGACCAGGAGAAACATTTATTTTAATTTTATTTATTATTTTTAAAAGAGAATTTTCATTGACTTTTTTGAAATACATTGATAACTTATTACCATCATTGTAAATAGTTTTTTCTGTTCGTCAGGTAAATCAATATCAGACCCAACTAAATTTTTATGTAAATCTGTAATCATAGAACCAAAATAATCATTGAATTTATTTTCTAGATTCAAGTAATCATCAGGAATTTTTAAAGAAAAGGATTTTTGTTTATTAGAAAAAGATGAATCAGACTTTCTATTATTATTAAATACTGAATTAACCGTGTTCGAGGTTTGCTTTATATCAGTGGAATATTTTTAAAATAAGATTTTTTAAGATATTAAAATAATATCTTCTTTTACCACTTCTAATTAAACCCGTTATAAAATTTCTTTGTTTATTGTAATTTAAGTAACTGATTTCCAGGATTTCGTTTCAAAAGATTCCATAAATAATTTTTATTTTTTATGTGAGATTGAATTTTTTTATTATACCAAGGATTTTTTAATTTTTCATGTTTTAATTTAATTTTTAACGTTGATTCTGAATAAATCATATTGAAAACTTCTACAATTTTATTATAAATTATGTTTGGATTCAATTCCGCAATCCCATTTTGCCAATAAAATTTCTGAATTAGCTCATTTTTATAAAATTTTTTATCAGAAAGAATAAATTTATATTTAGTGCGTTGTTTATCTTGCTCTGATTCCAAATTTTTATTAAAAGTAAATCTCACAAAATAATGACCTGCTACTTTCGAACTAACCATAAAAAATTTTACCTTTTTTGAATCACTTTTCGCATTGACATGATCAATGCAAGAATTTGTAACTATGTTATTAGGAATCTCTTGTAATCTCTTATTCCACAAATATAACAGTTGGAACTAAGAATATCCGTACATGAACACTGAGGCGACGTAGATGGATCTAATGAGCATATATGATCAGTTTTTTATTGGGTTAAGTTTCAATCTCTATTGAGAGAACTTCCGCTGTAGTGAAATTAATGTCGCTTATCCTTTTAGTTTTTTAAATCTGATCTGTGATAAATGGAAATCCCCCCACCATTTCCCCTAGGTCTGCACTTTGAAATTAAGGTAAACCCCTTTAAACGATACTCCAAAGATTCATCGTATGTGACTGGTTTCTGCCAAAATAAAAATATTTTATTCATCAATAATTGGACTGATAAATGCTTGGATTGTATTCCTGTGATATTTTATACTTTTTACATTTTATTAAAGTATAATTGATTAGAATTGTGTTTTTATTAAACAAAATTCAAAACATTGTCGTGATTAAAAGAAAAGCTACTAGCTTTGGAAAAGTCATTAAAACATTGAAAATTCGTTTTAACATCTATTATAAAATCTGATAGATTCATAATGTAAAAGGTAATAAATATTATAATAATAAGCCTTAAATGGAGCAAAAAGAAAGAAGAAAATAATAGTAGACCACTGAAATTAATTATTTTTTAGAATGTAAATTTTTCTTTTAACTGAAAACAGAAAGAGACCAACTAATTGACTGAATTTAATTTAATTCTTCCTTATTTACTTAAGTAAAAGAACAAAAGAAAATGGTAAGGAATAGATTGATTTTAAAATATTGAGATAAAGTTTAATAATGAAATAACTAAATCCAAATTAAACCGAAAATTTAATAATAATAATAATAATTTATTTATTTATTTGTTTGTATTTTTTTCCAGCTATTTTTTTAGCTGTCCTATTGCACAATAGGAATAAATCCTAATAATAATAATAATAATAATAAAAGACCATTTTCATCAATATATCATTCATTAGATATTCCATTTAATTGAAGTTTAATATTTTGCTCAAATTTTTCACTTAATTAAATATATTAACTCTAAAAATCAGGAAAAAGAGTTCATATTTATGATACACTTTTTTTTGTAAAATTTATTAATATTTATAAAAAAATGAATAATTTTTTACCTCAAGTAATCTAACTGGGTTAATTTTACTATAAATCGAGTTTGGATTGTGATAACATTTAAAAAAATTATTATGAAATTCAACGATTCGAATTCATACTTCATAATGTATTTTGTCGTTATATTATTCTTTTAAACGATAAAAACAAAACCGCAATAATATTTTATTTTCATTATCAGGAAATATTTATACGATTGTTAGCGATTTTATTTAAATTATTATCAGCTAAAATTTTCGTTCAAAAACAACCCAATTTAACAAACTTCGTCAATTTTCCAAAAAGGATTAATTGTTATAAAACTTTACTTGGAAAATCAAATTATTTACACAAATTATACGTTTTGTTTGTTTGTGATGATAAAATAATTATTCTGTATACAGAAAATAAAATTAAAATAAACATCAACAAAGATGTAGCAATTTAAACTGAAATTAACATATTTTTTCGAACTTTAAAGATAGTAGGTATTTTTTTTATTTTTAATTTTTCAGATAACATGCAGAGCGAAATTTTCTACTGAAATCTTTTTTATTTATTCTACTTCACAAACATAAATTTATTATTATTATTTTTAAATAAATTTTTTTTTTTTCATTTTTACTTCGCTAAAGGATGAGTTTCTCAATCAGACTCCCGTACGTACGTATTTCTTTTTCAATATATATTCACCGCTTATTTTTCATAAAACTGAATTATTTATTTTTTTCTTATATCTATGTAAGATTTGAAACATTTTTCAGATATTTCCATCATCAGTTCTTAATAACTGGATTTGTATAATGTAAATTAATAAAGATTAAATTAATTAGTAATTCATTTGTATAATGTAAATTTAATATTTATTTTCCTAGTGTGTACGATGCAATCTGTTCAACTATTGACAAATAAAGATCTCAAGGGCCAATGAGATGAGAATGATATGTGTGACATGTAAATGAGGTGTAGTTTTGAACAAACTCAGGCTGACCATTCCTGAATCATGTGATTAATTAAACCCCAACCACCAAAGTACACCGGTATCCACTTTCTAGTATTCAAGTCCGTATAAACGGAAACCAACTTTACAAGGATTTAAACCTTAAAACCTTCGAATTCAAAAATCAGCTGTTAACCAACTGATTTGCTACGACGAGTTAACCACTAGACCAGCACCGTGAGCTTTACTTAAACATAAAAAATAAACCTCATATTCTTACACTTCAGATAGATTGTACTCACATTAACAATTTATTTACGTTGTTTTTTTTAGGATTTTTTTACTCTATTTTTTCCCCTACCACTAGGGCTGGCCCACAGTGAAGCATAGAACAGCCCAGGGGATTGTCCACTCTCACGGGCCTTTTCTTTGCGTGCCTCTAACCCCCTTTATTTCTTTTTTTTGTTTTACGTCGGAGGAGGGAAAATCTGCATCCAGACGCCCAGCAGGCGTCTACTGGGTGTGTCGGGTTTCTTGCTGAAACAGAGACCCACTAAAAAACTCCTCCTCACGCAGCATGGAGATGGGATCGCCTAAGCAGGCACACATCATCCCTACGAGTGTCTCGGGTTCTACCTTTCTATCATGCAGCTGATTCAAAATAGCATCCCATTTGATGTTATTAAATGCATTTTTGATGTCGACAAAGATCACCAGTGTGATACGTCTGGTGTGCCTTGTCCTCCTAGTCACGGATCCACGAGTTCCATCACTCTCGCTATAGCATCGACCGATGATCTGCCTTTTCTAAAACCACATTGTCTAGTAGACAACCCGCCCCGCCGTTCCAGCTGTGGCTCCAACCTCTTTGCCAGAACAGCTTCAAAGACCTTACCCAAAGTATTTGTTAGGGATATCGGTCTGCACCCTCCGTCACCTTTCTTTACCAACACAGGACTTGCAGTTTTCCAACTCTTCGGAATGTATTCCCTCTGTATTTACTGAACGAAGTCAGCAGCGTCAGAGGCGATGTCTCAGCGATTACTCTGATGACGTTCGACGTGACGCCGTCAGGTCCAGGACTCATGCGGTTTAAGTTTAGAGACCACATATTCCTACTCTTCTTCAGTAAACCTTGGTAGTTCTTCGGCTAAAATCTCTCTACGTCTCCAATTTCGGTCCGGAGGAAAACGAGCCTGTACAGCATTCACCAGTTGTTCTCTACGTAGTTTAGGCAGAGACCTGCCGAACTTGCCATAACATCCTACAGGCATCCCCAAAAGGGTCATCATTGAGTTGCCTCTAACCCCTAGGGCAAGTTATCCAGGCCCGACTATGTCGTTCCTAAACCGTACCCTAGGGGCCGGGACTCGGTCTTGACGCCAATGCCTCCAATGTGAGCGTCCCTTTTTTGTGTTCCTTGCCGATGGTTTATTTTCATACTGGAGCTTATTTGGAAGTTATCCATATTTTCAAAAAAAATAAAAATAAATAACCTAGAAAACAAAAATTAATAAAATAAATTCTTTAAAATAAAGTAATATAAAGATCAGAAAATAGTGGTACTTTTCCAATTATTTTTAATAACACTCACGTAGTGGTGTTTTTTTTTTTTTATATAGTCACAAAAGTTAGAATCTTGGGCGTAGGATATTAAAATAGAATTTTGTAGCGTATGAAAAATGACATGCCTGGTGGGAACGAACTCGGGACCTCCGGATGAAAGGTCGAAACACTACCACTCCATCGTGGACATTGGCGGATTAATATTATTATTACATTATTATGATTATGAAAAAAAATGCGGTTGTAATATACTGCAGAAACCATCAAACCTATTTAGACGACTATTTTCACAGTAAATGTTATTATTTAGATTTGCATTTTCTACAGTTATAACTTGTGTTAATTAAAAAAAAAAACACACACCTACATAGTATAAAAATGAGAATAAAACATTTACCGAATTTCGAAATTAGGTAAAAATTATTTTCCTATTTTAGTTGTTTAAAGTTCTATTGTCGGAACATTTTTTCGTGTGTACTTTACAAGGAGGAATCACGTTTATACAAATTTCACCGTTCTAAAATATACAAAACGTTTTAAAATCCTTTAAACACTAAATATTTAAAAACAATGGTACAATTTTACATATCAATTATAAAATATCTTACAAAGATTTCAGTAGTGTTATACGACCTAAATTATTTATGTTACATGGATATTTGTTTTTGTCAGTTTGAAATTAAATTTACTTCTTTGAACTCCTCATAATTGCTGTTTTAATTACTATTCCATTGTTTGTTTGTTGAATTAATTACTCTCGTATAAGCATTTATATAACTGAATACACGGTAAAATAATTTGTATGATAAATTACACACCGTTAAATAAATTAATCTAGATTTCATTTTTAAATTGTACTTACTATTTATTTTACGTTGATCTGATCATGTTTTAATTAATATTATCGTTTGTTAGAAAAAATCTGTCAATAAAATGGGGAATTATTAATTAAGTTGTATCAACAAATAAATTAATTCACCTGAATTTTATTATTAATTAAATCGATAAATAATACGTTTATTTACAAATTACTCATATTATATGCTTATACTAGAATGCATTATATTAAAACTTTTTACTTCCTTGTACGAAGTAAAGGAAGTATTGTGATTGCAAAAAATTTCGGTTTTCAGATTTCACGGAAATATCCATTTTGTCCATCCCTGAATTCATTTTGACTAGTTTCAGCATTAAGTCTGTACGTACGTTTGTATCTCGCATAACTCAAAAACGATGATCCGTAACATGCTGAAATTTTGGATTTAGGGTTGTTGTAACATTTAGTTGTGCACCTCCCTTTTGATTGCAATCGACTGGACCAAAAGTGCCCAAAAAAGCCCAAAATCCAAAATAAATTGACTTTTTCTTTACTGCAGCAATAAGCCTTCATTGAGAGCTTTTTAACGATATAAGTGGTACTTATTTTCATCGGTTCCAGAGTTATAGCCAAATAAAATTTTAATTGATGAAATATTTTGATTTTACAAGAGGAATCAGATTTTTACCATTCATATTGTAAGGTATAAATAAATATTTCGAAGTATTTTAACAACATATAAGAAAGAAAGTCGAATTGCTATTTTCTGGCAAAAAATTTATTTTTTTTATTTCTCAACGTATTTAACTTTACATTTCCTCATTTCTTAAGTTCAAAAATACTAAAATTTCGGTTAAAAATATCTATAATATATATGTAGGCTGCTTTACATCTCAATAAATTTAGATTTAGACTCAATATGAAATTTTTCTAAGATTGATTTCATTAAAGTTATACAAAGATTTTTAATTGTTTGGGAGATAGTAAGAGAGTGGAATAAAAAGGAAGGAGATGAATTTAATGAATGTATTTTAGTCCAATTAAAAATAGATGTGGAAAATAGTACTTGAACATTAAAAAAAAAAAAAAAATCATCCCAAAATTTCTAAGAACTGGAATTATGTAAAATAATTGTAGACTTTCTTATTTTTCACGATATTAATTTGAAATTTGGATGTGAATAGTTTTCTTCTCTTATCAAAAGATTACGGGAAATAAACTCCCATTCATAAAGTAAGGAATTCAATTTAATATTATTTTTTTAACACATACACTTGAAATTCATTTATTATTTTTCCGTTAATGAAAATTTATCAAGGTGAAAAGAGTTTACAACTCTTTCCAAAGTGGTAAAATATACTATCCGTTATGTTAAAAATTGAAACTGTATAAAGTTTTAAAAAGTTTAAAGATTACAACAGTTATTTTAACAATTAGTCTTTAAAACAGTTTAAAAATAAATTTTTAAACTGTTTTAATGAACTGACTTCAAAATCAATTTTATTATTGAATTTTAATGAAGTGAAATCAGAGTGAAAGTACTTTTTAACTTTAATCTTAGTGGTAGAGTGTTTAAATTGTTTTAATATTGTCGCGTGTTCACTGTTCGATAAGACTATTGAGAGATTCACCCACGTAAAAATTTCTGATAAATATAGTTTATTATTCTCAAATATAAAAAATAAAATAAATAATACCCACCGGATTAGTAAACTAGTGGTAAACTCGTCGTCGCAAATCAGCGGATTCCGTAATCGAAGTTCTCGGGTTCAAATCCTAATAAAGGTAGTTGCTTTTATTCGGATTTCAATAGTAGATCGTGGATCGTAGATCTCAGGAATGGTCGGTCTGAATTTGTTCAAATCTATAGATTTACCGGTACAGTTACATTACAATGATAATCCTTGACTTATATTACAATGTCGTTAAAGACTTTAATTGCTGATGCGACTATAAATAAAAGTAATAACAAACAATATAAATAGTAATAATAAATATATAATATATAAAATAGTAATTGAAATTAAAAACGAAATTGATTTAATAACTATTAAATTATAAATACCAAAATACAGTCTGATTTACTAAAAACTTTATATTCACCAATAGAAAGTAAATTGCATTAACAGTAACAGTAGAAAAATCTAAAATTGATACAACTCACGCTCTCAAGTATTATTACTTTTACTGTTTACAAAACCTTACATTTTATGAATCAATAAGATACTGTCATTTTCACACCTATTTACAAATAACTCGCCGAACTGCCCTTTGTTTTCAACCACTATCCAACATTGAATACTCGTAATGCACTCTTCATTCGTTGTTACCAAACACTTTTATCGTTCTAGTTATCACTTTTATCGCACACTGCACTAAACTCGGACTTGTAAACCTACTAACTCGGCATATTTATATCTCCTGGTCTGCAGAATCAGTACCTGACTTGTTCTTTTGATTTTTTAAGCGTAATAATTTTCATTTGTTGGCGTCTTCTCCGCTTTTCTGTAAGTCTTTTCCTAGAAAGAATCTCTTTGTCGTTCATTTTAGATTCTTTTTATTTTCTCTCTCTTTCTTCTTTCTGGAAGCTTCTCTACCCGTAACAATATTTTTATATGGAAGTATTTTTTTTTTTTTTTAGTAGATGAAAATATTGCCACCTGAGATCTAATTATTTTTTATAATGATATTTTTAAACAGAAACACTTAGGCACCAATTGACGGTAATTATTTAGCAAAATTTTTTAAAAATCTATATGTTTGAAAGATTATCTGCAATTAAGTACTTTTAGATAAGAAATAAATTAAAACTAGGAATAAAGAGTATTTTCCATTTTTGAAGAGAAATTAATGCTTTATGAAATGCTGGGAAAGTTATCAAAATTTTCCCAGCAATTGTACAATGTTACAGTTTTACTTCACAACTCTTTTTCTTTGGTTCTAACATATCTTATTAAAAATATAAAATTCAATTGAAACAAACATATTATATTCGAAAGTTTAGAGAAACGAGGAATTCTACGCAAAACATTATTTATTGCAAAATAAATTCTGCAAATACTACTTTATTTATGTATTTTTAGTTTTATATTTAAGTTTACATTTTTAGAAAGTTATTTTTATGTCTTTTGATTATTGTTTTAAACTGTCTAAATCTATAAAAATTCACATCGCAAGAATCTGCTCTATAAAACTACATGGATTGGACCTTATTTGTTTGCAAATAGTGACAAAGAAAGTTTGTTTGTTTTTTTATGGAAAGTTTCAAAGTATTGTCATTCTGGTCCCCACACAACAGCTACTTTACTTCGTAACACAATTGTACTTTATAAAATCTGCAGAAGGATACTTTATTTGAACGTTTCTTTTGTTAAATCAATTTTATTATAAATATACAATGCTTGGTGGACCATTCCGCTCAGAACCTTCTCGTTTTTATTATTTATCTCATTTTAAATATTATTTTAAGTTTTAGGGTCCAACTAGTTCATCTAGACTAAAAAACACATGTATTTATGTATGTGTGTCTTACTGCTTTTTTCCTTATATATTAGGATTGACCGATTTTCATCAAATCTGGCTCAAATATTTATACGTATGGGACAGTGATCATATTAGTTTTTTTTCAAAATTCGTTTAGAAGTAAGGGATATCATGAAAAAACAATTTTGATTTTTTCAGAGACATTTTAGAGGAAACTTTATTAAATTAAATTTGTTAACTACAATCCATATATACATAATCCAAAAATACCTTCTTTCAAAATAAAAAACAACTCCCTCCTCCTAAAAAATTATAAAATATATGTTTTTTGCTCAGTTTTTCTAGCTTTCTTCGATTTAAATATTTTTTCAAAAATTTTTTTATAGTTTACTCTTCATATGTAAAGTTATCCAGAAATGTTTGCAATTTAAAAAAAATTATAAACCTAAAATGCAGAAAAAAATTTTGCAATGAAATAACTATGCAAGGGGTATTGAATAACTCGACCAGTCTAGGCGGGAAAGTCGTGCAATAATTTGCCAGTATTTTTTTCTCAAAAAGGAAGCTGATTTATACAGTAAGTGTATATACTAATTAAATATCAAGAATATTTATGTTCTTGACAATCAGCGCTTAAAATTTCTCAAAATTAGCTACACATCCGTCTTCATCCAAAACGTAACATTTCTTACTTATTTAACTTTATATAAACTTTTGCATTATACTTTGCCGATGATTAGATGATATGTTGTTTTAACGTGAGTTGATCAAGTATAATAAGAAAAACAAGCCGGCCTTCGTGTCGTGAGTGAAAGAGTCTCGGCCTTTCATTCAGAGGTCCCGGGTTCGAATCCCGGTCTGGTATGGCATATTTCACTCACGCTACAAATCATTCATCTCATCCTCTGAAGCAATACATAACGGTAGTCCCGGAGGTTAAAAAAAGTAAGAAAAACAAACTAACTGCTCATCGAGAAGTTAGATAAACATTGATTCTTACATTATGACATTAATTTGGGGGAGCAGAAAGATCCTTAATTATCCGAAAAAAAATAATATTGACATATATTAAAAAATTAAAATTTTGTTTAATCGGATTTCTGAATGACATTTTCTAGATTTATATATTTTTTAAATAAAATTTACAGAATTTTATTTAAAAAATGTAAATTTTTAAGTTATTTCCATCCATGTAATCTAATTTAGCATCAAGTTTTTCATAAAGCTGTGAAGAGGTAAAAAACTAACTTCCCCAATTTATTTTTCTTGAAATTTTAAAGAAAAATCAAAGGGATTTGTGAGTTAATTTAATATTATAGTACGTATTTTTTTTTTTAAATCGGTTGAATGATTTTTTAAATTATGCGATAAAGAAGTTTTTAAGTAGATTCTTAATTATAAAACTTATGTAACTCACCTTTAAGCTTTAGTATTACTATTATTTTGTTTTAATTAGTATAAAAAAAAATAAAAATTACGTAAAATGTTTAAAAGTGGATGAATAAGAATTTCAAAGATTATGTGTTTTTTAATTTACCCTAAAAATAGATGAATATAGAATTAATCAGATTTTATTTTTCAATACTTGACTTAAATTTAATATACTTTAACTTGAAATATTTATGTTTTACTATCATTTTTTTTTCTTTATACGCAAATTTTTCTCCTTTTATTACTAGGATTAGGTTACGGAAATTTGATGGAATTTTTACAGCTGGATGCCGTTCATAACAGAACAATTACAAGAAATGAAGTATAAAAATTTTAAAATTGTCATACGTAACCAGAATTTAAACCCAGGATCTTCCAGATAAAACAGGAAGACGTTACTACTCCATGGCGATCACTAATTTTTTACCGACGTTTTGAAGAAAATATGGTATTAGTTTCGATCACACGGTGGGATTAGGGGGTGAAATTCAATTTTTTTAAGTTTTGAAGAGTAAGGAGGATGAATTAATTAATACATTAAATTTTAAGTGAATGACACTTTCATCATTCACTTAAAATTTAATCTCGTTTTATTTACTTATATATATATATATAAGACTATGTATAAATTTTGTGGCTCAAAAATCTCCAAAACTGCTTAATCAATTTCGTTGAAATTTAGATATGTTGTAGTAGTATATCTATAAGTTGTGCATGTGAAAATTTGATGAAAATGGGTAGTTTCATTCTTGATCTATGTTCAATTTAAGATCGACAACGAACAAAACCTCAATTTTTGGTTATTTTGATTGTGTAGTGATGAGTTTTTCATTCACGCTTATGTAGTGAGTCACAGTGGTGAGTTGAAACATGATCCTTGTGTGTAGTCTACTCGTTAATCGAACTTACGTAGAGCGTTGTACACTAAAAGTCAATGTGTTTCTCACCACGAAATAATGAGGACGTGGGAAATGAAAAGCCGGTCACCTGCGCTTTTCTGCGCAAGAGCTTTTTTATATTATAAGTAGACTTTTATTTTTTATTTTATAAATGTAAAATAACAAAAACAATATTTATGAAAAATTAACATTGAAATGTTAAGAGAGTTACAATGTTTTAACATTATTATTCCAATATCAACATTGAAATTTTAACATTGAATATTGATACAGAACAATTCTTAAAAATTTAGAATTTTGTTATTTTAACAAAAATCTAACAATAAAGCTTCCAATTTGTTTGAAAACAACCACAAAGTCACAAGTTATGAAATTAATCTTAATGTACTTAATATTTGTGATGATTTTCATATTTGAACGTCCAAAAAAACCAATAAATCAACAAATAAAAACAAGGTGACGATTTGCTTTAAATTGTAACACTAACACAAACCAACTGCAAAAGTGTTTTTCCACTTTTCCGAGTAACACCACCAGTAATGTATCTCAAACATTCATCAGCAGTTCACACCAATAGTGAACGATACTTATATTTTCATGAATATATTTTCAAAAAGATACATCATCTATGATGAGGCTAATCTCAAAATCTATCTCTCATAGATGAAATAGCCACAATTTGAAAAAAAACTTACACTTTACCACTATGCTTTTTGTGGTCAATATTGCTAAAAATGCGTAAAGCATAATTCAGTTATTTTTTTTATTTTATTTTTTTGCTTGATATCGCCACATAAGCTTGAAGCTTGTACGTGGAATATGGAAATGAAATTTTGTAGCGTATTTAATTCGCCACTTTTAAACTAGTATAGTTCATAAATATTTGATTTATTAAGGCAGAAACCAATTTTTTTCTGGGATAAAATATTATTAGTACATAAATACATAGGTAAAAGGCGTTTGTGTTAAGCCATAAAGACGTATATTAGCAAAAAATTTTGGCTCCGTTATTACAAAAATAATATTCGGTTAATGGTCTTTGAATCATTTTTTATATATATAAATTTATAGCTGCGAATTAGGTATGTAGAAAAATTTATTGAATTTTTAATACAGCAAATTTTACTTTCCTGTCTAGATAGTGCTATAGCTCTAGAAGGGAAAGTATTGTAATCGATCCAATTTGGGCATATAAACTTTTCATCGGATTTTGTGCTTTTCTTAACGTTTTGACACCTAAGAACTCAAAAAATCGAATGGAAATTTTCCAGATGTACATGTTTTCCGAATGGATGTTCGTATGTACATGTTGTATGTACATGTTCGGTGTTGACCTCTAAATCATCTTATATCTCCATAACTACTGGACCGATTTTGACCAAAGTTTGTCAAATTACATCTATATATGGGGCTTTGATGCCAATCAATTTTCAACTTAAAAGGTTAAGGGTATGAGGCTGTAGAACAAGGTTACCCTCAGTGCCTCGAGATTTTGTCTAAGATTATACTTTTCTTAGGTACATTTGTTAACAAATAAAACATAATATTTTCAAAAAAACTTTTTTGAAAAATCGCACTCACCCTAAAAGATACTGTTGTAGTCGTCTATTGTTTGGGCCTTTTTTTGGACATTTTTGGTTCAGTCGATTGCAATCAAAATGAGAGGGGCACAAATAGATGTTAAACAATCCTAAATCCAAAATTCCATCATCCTACGACTAATCGTTTTTTAATTATGCGAGATACGTACATACGTACGTAAGTACAGACGTCACGCCGACATCTGTATATGTATGTGTTAACCAATCATTGTAAATCAGCTGATTTTGAAGCTGAGAATTCTGAGGTTCAGATTCACAACCACCCCCACCACCGCCGCCACCGCCAGCACCACCTACACACACACACTGATATCTTTTCGTATTTGTCACAGGTGAGCGGTAAAATTAAATAAATGAATAATATAAAGTGTAAAAAAGTAACTCGGTCTGGTTGGTTCTTGAACTCGATCGCTCGGTTGACTAGATAGTTGGTGCGTTAATCCTCGCAGCTACACCAGTTGCCTACCGTACAAGCAAAATTTGTTCTAAGTTGCGAAATTATATTAGTTTAGTTAGTGCCGACCGTGGCCGCTAGTACCGCCACACCCGCGCGAATTAAATACGGTATGCGCGCTTTAGTTAGAATCAATGAACTAAATAAACGAAAAAATTTTTATTTAAATAAAAAGATAAATATTTTACATTAAAATGTGTGTGTAAGCCTGCATCAGAAACAACCCACAGATGTAGGACTTTCCTAGAACGCGGCTTTAGCCGCATGACGGAAAAGTTCCAAACTGTGTTGTCAGCTTTTTCCTTTTTTGTACAAAGTAAAGAATGTAGTGTGATTACAAAAAATTTTGGTTTTCAGATTTCAACGGAAATATCCATTTTGACCATTCCTGGAACCATTTTGACTAGTTTCGGCGTGACATCTGTACGTACGTATAACTTGCATAACTAAACAACGATTAGCCGAGGATGATGACATATTTATTTAAGATTGTTGTAACATCTAGTTGTGCAACTCTCATTTTGATTGCAATCGACTGAACCAAAAATGTCCAACAAAAGCCCAAAATCCAAAACAATTTGGATTTTGGACTGTTTTTTAACTGCAATAATAAATCCACATTAAGAGCTTTTCAACGATATACAATGTGGTACTTATTTTCATTGGTCCAGAGTTAGAGCCAAATAAAAATTTAATTAATTAAATATTTGGATCTTACAAGGGAAGGCACATCGGTTCGAATCAGACATCAGCTCCTTTTTTTAACTTTATTTTTTTAATTTAACTAAATTGATTTATTAATAATTATTAATCTCTAATTGTAAAAAGTTTTTGTGATAAATAAGAATTCAATGATAACAATAAAAAAAAAAAATAAGAAAAAATATCAAAAGTTATTAACGAAATAAAATTTTATGTACTTTTCATTTAAAAAAAAAAAATGTGAACATGTAATTTAATTGGCGTACAAGGCAGTCTATGGTGTCCACATCAGATTTTTTTAAAATAATATTTTACTTAACGAGAACAGAAGCTTACTGTAGTCATAATTCTAGTTCGTTGGGCTAATTATTACTTTTAGTCCACCTACTCGTATTTTCGGATGCTTTGTAAATAAATACCATGTAAACATTGTTATAAGATAATATGTATGTATATAGTTATACGAAAATATTATGTACCTACCTATTTATATAAGGAAAATTTATAGTATGAACACAAATTTAATACATACTAAACCCTTAATGTGCGGTTGCACCCACGCAGAAATTTATCACAGATCCCGCAAGAGGTTCTTTATTATACAGGTATGGTTTTACTTTAGTGCTTATCATCAGTTAATAAAAATATAAGATTGCGTAAGGGGTAATTCATTTATAGAAAATTTTTTGTAAGTAGTTTCGTAATACTATGGTAACATCGTATATAGTGGTAAAGAATAAAAGGGTATTTTAAAAAAATAACATTTTTATAAATTGTTAAATGCAAGGAATTGGATTTTTTAATGCACGTTACTATAAAATACAATAAAGTTATTTTGAAATTCGTCTTTTACGTCAAATTTTTTTATACCTGTACTTTGTAGAATTCCGTACCTTTGATGAACCCTACAATGTCAAAAATAATTTATTAACTATCTAATTCTAAGCTCTTTAGACTTCAAAAAAAATATTCAAGTATTTTCTTTTTTATTAACAATTACTGTAAATAAAAACTATAACTAATTCGATGTTTCTTTAATAATTTTTCTTTTTAATAAAAATATTTTTGTTTTTTATCAATCTATGTCAAAAGAATAATTATCGAAAATTTGTAACAGAAAAGTTGTATTTTACGAACTACTTGATGTAAAATAATTGAGTTTTACGTCATACCTTGGTCTTTTGCTTTATTTAACAAAATTACAAATTATTTGGAAAAAACTGCAGTAATATTACACGTAATATGAATACAACTTTTCTCTTACACTGAAATTTTCACGTGCTCTAACCTCGTTAAGGGATTATATAAAAAAAATCATATTTAAATAAGCTTAAGAAAAAATGTATTTAAAAGGCAGTCATCAATTTAAACATTTTTCCGTAATACAAATTTGTGTAAAATTAACCTTTTTTTTCATTTTTCTTCTCCCCCGGGCCGGATCCTGCAGTTAAGTATTACACAGCCCAGGGGAGTAATTTACTCTAACGGGCCTCCACGTCTCGACACGCCGATCGGATCTCACTTTGCGTCCGCCTCAAACCCACAGATTAGGATCCACCAGGCTCGGCTATGCGTCCCTGGGTCCTCACTCTGGGAACCGGGACTCGGTCTTTAGGCTAATACCTCTAATGGAACTCCCCGAGTAGGGCATCCCCGCTGGTACTAGGTCTTTTTCGCTCGGGAGTTCGAGAGTCCCCGTGCCTCATTGCTACCGCTCGCTATCACTCGTGCAAGCACGTGCGAACGGCAGACCCGCAGAGGGCTGTCCCTCATTCCCGAGCCCTCCGATCCTTCTCCTGAAGAACCCTCGCCACGAACCCTGCAATAGTATCAAAACTCTTGGGGCTCCGCAACTTGGTGGCGATGATGTTCATCACGCTGAGTGGTCCGGTAATTGCCGAGCAAGCTAAGCGGTAATCATCCCACTGATGGCACCAGAACACCACGAGTTCTGGGGTATCCGGGTTGCCGCAGTAAGGGCAGTAGGGGTCATCCGCACTCCTCCTACCGCACAGTTAGGCGCGGAAGATCCCATTGCAGGTCAGGAATTGCGTGAGCTAGTAGTTCAGCTCACCAAACCTCCGACTGGCTTACGGCTTTATATCCGCGATAAGGCGGTGCGCGTCCACCCTTGGGGACGCATCCCACCTAGCTGTGTAAAATTAACTTAATTTCATTTATTTAAGTTAAGAAATAAGTTTTTATTTTAAACAAAACGTAATCTATTTACCGTTTTAAAGAATTATTGTTTTTTCTTTAATATTTCTTTGTAGAAATTCTATTTTCGTCAAATTTTATTATTTTTATAATAGGTATCTCTTCGCGTCACTGAAATTATTTATTTTTCAAATTATTTATGTGCGTATGAAAGTTTTTAAACATTGAACTGCTAGTTGTACTTTTTAACAGAAAAAAACATAATATATATTTTTTCTCATTATATAAAAGAACAATTTTTATTAAAATAAATATGTATTTTTTTAATACTTTTATTTACAGCTGCATCAACAATTATAATCATTAGCGACTTAAATCTAACTACATGATCGTAAATCATAAACAATAAGCATAAAAAACAAGAAGCAATAAACACAATAAATAAATATTATTTTATAAATACTAGTACATTACAATCACTAAATAAAAATTAATACTACAATATAAATATTAATTTTCTTTTATTTTACTTTTTATTAAAATAAATATTACTGCCAAAATAGTATGAAAACCCGTATCACAGGTATTGAAAATAATAACAGCTTTTATCAGCTACAGTTCTCATTTATAACGTTGGTAATAAACTTGTGATCCCAGGATTGGAGGTACGGATATATTTTACAAGAAATTATTAAACCTGACTTTACTTAATTTGTCCTTCATGCATCGATTTCATTGTATCTAGCAGTAAAAAAACTGATTAAGTTTTAAGATCGGTCTACGTAACACCAAATTTTCTAAGCGTTGCTCGTGATAAAAATATAGTATAAATAACTTTTATATCATATATACTTCTTTCTACCTCTGTAAGTAGTTGACTTAAAAACAAGTGTACAGATAAAAAAAATTCTCGCGCATTCTACATAAGAAGACAATTTTCGTTATGATATTTTGTATATCTTTTGTATACTTGAGCAAGAAATACACAAAACATAAATTAAATAGAAAACTAAAAGAGGTATAATTTTTTTATTAGTAGTAAAATATATTTTAAGTTTATAAGAAAATTAAATTATTATAACCATAATTTGATGAAATAATTAAAAATGAGTAGACACTCTATAGAAACGCTTCAAGTTTAAACTCACTCACTACTGTGAATCACTGCATAAAAAATACAACAATACAGTTAACATAACCTTAAATTGAGGCGATTTTGTCCATTTTCGACCTCAAATTGAGTGTAACTGAAGAATGATTCAACCAATCTTCATAAAATTTTTATACGCATAACTAAATACACTACAAAGCTAAATTTCTAAATTTCAAAAAACTGATATGGTATTTTTGGAGATTTTCGAGCCAAAAATGTTATATATATATATATATATATATATATATATATATATATATAAGGAAATTACATTTTAAGTGAATATTTTTGTATTCCTTACACCTCAAAACGTAAAGAAAATTCAAATTCACCTCTCAATCCCACCGTGCGACCGAATGTAATAATGTACTTTTCTTCAAAAATTCAGTAAGAAAAACCTTTTGGAAAAATCTTATCTCAAAAAAATGTTAAATAAACATTATGTTTTATACAATAATATTTTTCCTTTTGTTGTAATCCTTTTCTTGTAAAATTGGTTATTTTATTTCTTACAGCAATTTTAAAGTAACAATTTAATTTTAAAGTTGAATTTCTCAAAAATGTATGGCTGCAACATAACTATTGTTTTTATTCTCATTTAAAATAGTATATATTCGTTTTCCAAATTTTTATCACTTTTCACCAATGTTACTAAAAGCACCTGATGTGGATACCACATGACTTCCTTGTACGTCTGTTAAATTACATATACACATTTTTAAAAGTACATAAAATGTTATTTCATTAATAACATGATTTTTTTTCATCTTTTTTTAATTGTTATTGATTTATTATTTATTATAATTTTTTTTTTTACAATCAGATGTTAATAATTATTAATAAATCAATATATTTAAATAAAAAAAAAGTTAACAAAAAGTAAAATTAAAAAAGGAAGAAAATTTTGCAAACAAAGAAAGAATTTAAAGATTAAGAGAGGATGATAAATATAAAGTGGAAGAAAACGTTAAAATCAACGAAAGAATAAAAATATTAACAGAGGATGATGAATATAAACGGAGGAAATTTGAAAACTAGAGACGTGTACACAAATTAAGATCAGAAGAATTATATAAAATCAAAGTGTGATTAAATGATTGGCAACAAAAAACTAATAAACGAAATGATGATCAACTCCGACTTAGGAAGAATTGTCCGACGATATCAGAAAAGTAATGAATTAAAAGATAAGAATGTTTTATAATTTATTAATGATCGGGCATGTATGCCTTAGTGTACATGTTCTTGTGAGGGTTTATTTTTCAGTCATCTGTAGTTAATTTTAATGTAGATAAAATTAAACAGAAATTCCAGAATAATTAAATAGAAATTAAACTACAGAATCCAAATTATAATTTTCAATTAATATTAAATAATCAGATGTTTCACCAAATCTAATACATATCACATTTGTAATAATGCCTATTAAATTATATATACACATTTTTAAAAGTACATAAAATTTTATTTCACTAATAACTTATGATTTTTTCCATTTGTTTATTTTTTATTGTTATTAAATTATTATTTATTATAATTATTTTTTTTTCCAAACACGGGTTAATAATTAATAGATCAATATATTTAAATTAAAAAAAAGGAGATGAGGTCAGATTCGAACCGATATGCCTTCCTTTGTAAGATCCAAATATTTCATTAATTAAAATTTTATTTGGCTATAACTTTGGAACCAATGAAAATAAGTACCACTTATGATATTTCGTTGAAAAAATCTCAATGAGGGCTTATTGCTGCAGTAAAGAAAAAGTCAAAAATCCAAAGTGTTTTTGATTTTGAGGTTTTTTTGCACACTTTTGGTCCAGTCGATTGCAATCAAAAGGGGAGGTGCACAACTTGATGCTACAACAGTCCTAAATCAAAATATCAACATACTACGGCTAATCGTTTTTGAGTTATACGAGATATATACGTACATACATATATATATACATACGTACGTACAGACGTCACGCCGAAACTAGATAATGGATTCAGTGATATTCAAAATGGATATTTCTGTTAAATTTTCAATTTAACAGATATTTCTGAAAACCGAAAAATTTCGGTTTTCAGATTTTCGACCACAATTCCTTTACTTTGTAGAAGGAAGTAAAAATAATGGTTGTACCTTCCTGTTATTCAGTACATAAAAAAAGAAACAAAGTTTTCTATTCCTTTTCTTAAAACCGATACATAAATGGAATAAAATAGTAAATGAATAAAATTAGTCGCGGTAAGACATATTTTACCGCGGTAAGTGTTAGACAAATTACAAACTTAACACTTCTAACTTCTTGTTCATCCCCTGGCTACGGACCTATTTGTTAGAAGTTCTTACAGTAATTTTTTCGATGAGGCTCTTGTGTTTTGTGCGTGTGTGTGCGCGCGCGAGCGCGACGCCTGTCATTAAAAATATTATCATTTAAGTACAATTTTATTACGTACTTCATAAGCTTGAAAAACTTTTATCTAAATATGTTTTTACAGATAAAAAATACTGGTATGTCGATTTATGCACTTAACGCTAGCCGTAAGAGGGAGAAGATAAGCTTTTATTTAACTCTGGATTATTTCTGCATAAATTGTTCTGATAAATTTTTATTCTGCTAATTACAAAACAAACTATACAATGAAATTCCGCTAACTCAGACGTTAATTTAAATCTCGTGTTTTTTAAAATTAAAAATATTGCTTATGATACACCATTTAATATTATTATACAGATTGATAATAGTATTAAATACCAAGGAAAGGAAATACAATATAACATAGATAAAATAATTTTTTATTATTTTAGCTATAAAAGATCTCTGTACCAATAAGAAATGTACGTTATCAAAATGGAGGAAAACCTTTGTGCAACACAGAAATTTTATAGCAATAAAAATATACTTGGAAAATGTTTGAATTCTGTACAAAATTTAGCGGTTTATGAGCAAAAAAAAAATTCTCAAATTCATAAATTTTGGAAGTAAATTTTCCTTTTTAATTATATATTTTTTCTTTTACGGATGAGATTTTTCATATTATTGGGTAAATATAATTTGTGACATAGATGGAAATTTAATACTTAAGATTATTAAACCTGTTGACTGAAAATACTTCAAGAGTTAATATGGCAGCCATTTTACAAAGATGAATTCAAATTTAAATCGGCTTAAAATAATTTTATGAATTAGGATTTTGATTTTAAGAACAACAATTTATAAACATTTCATTAAAAACAACTCACGAATTCTCATTCCAGATTGTTTTCGGATAGCTTAAGAGTTAAAAAGGATTATTGCACTGACCTTTTATTTTAACCTCCGGAACCACCGTTATTACTTTAGAGGATGAGATGAAGGATTTGTAGCGCGTAAAAATGCCATGCCTGACCGGGATTCGAACTCGGAACCTCCGGGTGAAAGGCCTAGACGCTACCATTCGCGCCACGGAGGCCGGCTATTACAGTGTAACCTAAAATCAATGAAAAGAAATGTGGTTCGATAGACACTAATAAAAACTGATTTTTCTGTGATTAAAGATGCTCAATTCTTATCCAACCCCTGTGCTGAAAGATTTACTTACAAGGCTGTATTCTACGTTTTTATAGGATTATTATAATGATAAGCTACAGTACTGCTCAGTAAAGAAGATCATGAGACATTTCTTCAGTCTTCACTTTTCCAAGTAAATACAGTATGCTTCGATTCGCAATGGAAACAATAACAAGATTGCAAAAAAAATATACTAAAACGTCATAAAATTACCTATTTATGAGTAATCAAAAAAAAAATTAAAAAGTGTAAATAAATAATCCATTTATTTATTTTTATCAAACCTGAAGCTGATTAGCACATTATATTGATTTCCTCTTTCCTTGTTAAAGAGTAAAACACATCACTAATAAAAACAAAACAAAAACACTGAATTATTATCTCCATTCAGTTACTTATTTTCTAGCTAATTTTATTGTTAATCTTTTCTTTAGTAGAGGCGTTTTTTAATATGAGAATACAACACAATAGCAACTTGTTTTAATTATGTTTTCTAATAATACACGCCTAGTTTGTTTTTCTTTCTTTATTTCTTTTCCAGTCATTTCGTTCATCATGTAAATTTAATTCTATTTTTACTTTTTTATTATTTTTCTTTCCGTTTTATCTGTATAAAAATTACTTCATTAATTTGAATGCTTTTATAAGATTATGTTACAATGAATTTTCTTTTGTCCTTTTTAATCTTTATATAGTTTTAAAATCTTACTTATGGATGTTATAATTAATCTCTAAATCTTGAAATCAAACTTTACACCAATTGTCTTTCTATGGCCTTTTTTTTTGTTTAATGATATCGCCACGTAATTTTCCCGGCGAATATAGCTAGAATAGTTATCTTAAATGGTAATCATGGTTTGGTGATCATTTAAAAAATGGGATATCGAGATGTTTTGGAAATTTTTACATTTTAGGGTTCAGTTAGTTCATTTACACAAAAAAAAAATTGTTATGTATTCATGTATGTATGTGCGTACGAGTAAACTTATGTGTTACATTGCTTTTGGTCTTATATCTAACGATTGACCAAACCGATTTTCTTCGAATTTGGGTAAAATATTTCTCTGCAAATGGGGCATTGATTTATTAATTTTTCTTCAAAATTCATTGTCGGGGTTGAGGGATATCGCTAAAAAAACAATTTTGAGATTTTATTCAGAGGTATTTTAGACAAAATTCCATTAAAGCAAATTTATTACCTAAAATGCTTATGTAAATAATTTTTTTTTTTTAAATAATCACCCAAATCTTTTAAAACTTAAATACACGAAACATATTGAAAAATGTATCTTCTTTGGTTTAAATATTTTTAAAAAGTTTTCTGAAAGTATATACTTCTTATATAGAGCTACGTAGAAATATCTACAATTTAAAAAAATTATCGATCCCCGATTTAAAATGCAGAGAAATTTCGTTTGAAAATTTTATTTTTCTTATTTTAATATCTATTAAACGGGGTGTAGATTTAGAGAAAACCTTATTTAAGAAATTTTTTGTTAAGCTTAACCTATTAAATTAATAATCTTGTCGAATTTGATGAACTATCATTACTTTTGTCTATGGAATTAACTTTTTTTCAAATTTCGGTAACATAATAAATGTTTGAAAGTAATTTTGTAGGAGTTTTACGAAAAAAATGAGCTAAGACTAGTGCTACTATTTTAGCTTTCTCAATGATTGTTATTTGGATCTTTTTACACGCAGTTAAAATTATCAGGTGTTTGTAAACGTATACCTATACCCGGAAGGAAATCCTCACTCAAATTTTCGAAAAAACATAATTGAATGAAAGTTTTTTAACTATTTTTTTTCTTTTTTGTTAATATTCTAGTCTCCTGAAATCGAAAACCGAATATTAAAAACTAAATAATTAGAAAGGTTTCACGGAGATAGGTGATGGGGGCCTCGTTTGTAACTTAAAATTAATTTCTATTTGTTCTAATTTCTACGTTGTCGAAAGTTTCAGTAAATGAATTCTTAATAAGTAAAGCTTAAAAAGAATCCTGATATCATGCAAAAGTGGATGTGGAACATACTTTTCAGTAAAAAACGGTTTTTCTAAAGGAGGATGAAGAACATCTCGGTTGAAATCTCTAATCTTTTTTTTAATCATGATTTATGTCCATCAAGATAATTTTATAAAATGCTATTTACGAGTGCTTTATAAAAAAAACTTTCTATCATAAGTGGTTAGAAGCCTCTTCATTATCCAAAAACGTTTGCATGTTAACGGATTCCAAACTTTTCATCTGATTAATAATAGATTTATTGTTAGAATGAATACAGTGTTGCAAAGCTATTTTTTGTTAAGTAGAGAGGATCTTTTGTAAATATTGTCGCGTGTTCGCCGTTCGACAAGAATATTGAGAGAGAACAATAAACGTAAAAATTTCTAATAAATAAAATCCATTATTCTAAAACTACATAAAATAAAATATAGTAATAATAATAAATAAGAGAGGTCCAAAATATGTAATCACTGTTTGATAGGCCATATCTCGTACAAATCTGACTTTACTGGACAATCTTCGGCACTGAGAGAGGGTTATGCAGAGGGCAGCTTCTACACAACGTCCATGGCACCGAACTACGGTTGTTAGTGTATCTGGCGTAATGGCAGCACTCGTGAATCTTCTTGTGAATCTTCATTCAATACAGCCTTGCGTTCAACAAACTATAAGCGAACCTCAGCCATTGTTACTAGTCGACTGTCTTCTGCTGCACTGGCTAATATGATTGGCTCGTTCCACCAACCACCCGCGCATGCGCGGCATAAATTGCCAGCTCCGCCTACCACAACACATTTAATACCTTACACTACACTACACATTACATTAGTGAATTTAAGTCCTTTTCTTTAGATATCATTTAATTACAAACAGTGAGTACATTATATATATATATATATATAAACAAGATATATATATATTCAAACAAGATAGTAATTCAAATTAAAAAAAAAATTGATTTAATGACAATTAAATTATAAATACCAAAGTACAATCAAATTTACTAAAAACTTTAAGATGATTAATTAAAACCGATATTGCATTAACAATCAGATAACAATAGAAAAATCTAAAATTCATACAGTTCACTCTGTTCAAGTATTATTACTTTTACTGTTTATAAAAGAATTATCATTTTCACCCCTATTTACAAATAACTCACCGAACAGTTTATTATTTTCAACCGCTGTCCAAAATTGAATACTCTTTAGTCTCTTTTATCACGAACACCTACTGTAACCAATTATATCGTACGCTGCACCGAACTCGGACTTGCAAAACTGCTAACTCTGTCCGCTGGTCTCTACAATATTTATATCTCCTGGCTGGCAGATCCAGTACCCGACCAGTCCTTTTCATTGCTCAAGCGTAAACATTTTTATTATCCTCATCTTCTATGCTTTTCTATAAGTCATTTTCTAGAAATAATTCCTTTTGGTTCCTTCTAGATTCTTTTTTATTTATTTTCTCTCTTTTACTTCTTTCTGAAAGAATCCCATTATACTGGTTCCGTTATAATATTTTATGTTTAGTATTACTACGATTTAAATTCTAATCGAGGTAAAATCGATTTGAATTTTTTTTCAAAATCATTCAGCAGCTTTTTAAGGACATATGAATCAATACGAGTACATACCGTAGATTAATAAAAACCCACATAACTTGCTGATCGGTTGTAGGTAAGTAGAGAATATATATTAAGAAAATATTTTAAGTACAATACTGTCAAAACTTTTAATTTTTTACCGGCTGTACTAATAAAATTAAAAATCTGTACACCTATTTTCATTTTCTTAGTAATTTTAGTCAGCATAGTGAAAAAGGCTGATTTTCTAACCAATAGGTTTCTAGTGCGAATCAATCTCAAAATTGGATGTAATTAAAACTATCGTATCATTTCGCACTGATTCTGTTGTAATATTGATGCCGAGGTAGCCAAATAATGAACAATATCTTTATATTTAAAATACAGTTCAGTTTTACGATTTTACATGCGAGAAATTGGTATATTATATTCGTACGTTCAGTCTTAACGTTATTATCTTTTCAATGATGTTTTCGTTTACCATTTGTTGTTGGATTCTAATAACTTACACTATTCTAGTCTGACGAACAAAGTTTTTTAAAATATTACAAAAAAAATCACGATACTTTATGCAGTTATCTAAATGTACCGACCAAATAAACCTAACTTATTATTCAGGAATTTATGAATATTAGCTCAATATTTTAATAAATATTTATGTTTATGATAAAACTGTTAATTGTAGTTGAACGTGGTTAAGTACATCAATTCACTACTGATCTATTTAATAATGATAGATTAGAGTAATAATTTGTATAATACAGAATAATTTGCTGAGTATGAATACGATTCACGAAATATAAGTATTGTATTTCAGTTATGTCTTTCTCAAAAATAAAAAAAAAAATAATAAAGTATCTTGTAAAAAAAAATTAATATTATTGAACCTACCGATTTTCGGTAAAACAGAAACATTTAATTTAATCATGAAAATGTTTTAATTATTGCTGGTGCAAGGAGATAAGGAAGATGGACAGTTTTTTTAAATATCAACTTTAAACTTTTCAAAAATCTAAAAGTAGGAGGTAATATTTCAAAATTATATATATTTGTGTCAAAAATCGTATCCATAAAAATCTATAAATTTCATTATGATGAATTTAAAAATAAATTAAAATGCTGGAAAAATTTAATTTTTTTTAAATATTAAAAAACTGTTTGATTGAAATGTCGACATTGTATTATTTTTCAAAATGTAGCCTTACTTTAAAAACTTATCTCTTGTTTATTAAAAATTTTATAACTTTTTTTTAATTTACAAACATGTTTACCGTATTGTCTCAATAAACTTAGTAAAAAATTCATATGACGATCTAAAAGCATTTTTTTATTACGCTTTTGTTTGTTTTAAACTACTCCAGTTCATTGAAAATATTATATTTATTGAACTGTTTAAATATTAAATAATAAACTCCTCTTTTGAATAAATAAAAGAACAGTGTATTTTTCATTAATTTTATTTATATATTTTTTTTTTTTATATTTCTTCAATAGATTCATTATTATTTTTGTTTGTTTAATGATTAATTCATCTCATGAACAGAACAATTGATTTTGTGTTTGGACAGTTGTATGAAAAATATTTACACTGCCCAGGATTTGAATCAATGTTTGAAAGTAAAATAAACATAAAAAAACAAAACAATAATTTGTTTTAATTAATTTTTGAATTAGTTCTTAATTATGTACTTATCGCCCGTCAGTCTCATAAATTGAGATAAGTCGTAAAAAGTAGATGTACTGGAATATATATTTAGATACGGATTTTGGGTTTTTATTTATCTACTGTAAGTAATTTACTGTTTAATTCAGTTGAATCTGATACGTTTTTTATCTTACTATTTTTACCACTGATGTCATCCACTATTTCAATTAAATCTTTATTTCTAGATAAAAACTGAGTATTTAAAAAAAAATAATGATCAGTAGGGGAAAAACAGATTAAAAACTATTGTTGTATACTGATTATTTTCATTATTATTTTACATTTTTCATTTAGAATAAATAACGTAAGTCCAGATAAAATAAGATTTGTGGAGAGGGGATGAAGATATTACACATTGTTATAACTGTCCCGACAGCAGTGTGAGCGGAGCGCACTGACTCGTTTGATAAATTCAACGTCGTTACAAGTTTTCATATTAATTTTTGTGACGCTCACTCTAAAAAAATCAAGCCTTTTTGTATGAAATACTGATGTTATAAATTCTACAACATTTAAGAATAATATTGTTATAAAAAATTCATTTTTTAAATTTATTTTTAACAAACATTTTGTTTAAAAATTAATAATATTTGCATAAAACTTTAATAAAATTAGAACTAAATATACAATCTAAAGGGTAGATTAAGAAACCTAAAAAATGCAACTTTTTATTTTTGCCTGTGTTTTATCACTTTCTTTTTTGTGATTACGAGAGAATTATTAAATTAAGTATTGCTAAATTAGAGTATAACAAAATCAATTGATTAAATACGTTTCATTTGGAATTTATTGCGGATATTGATGATTCTTTACAATTTTACAAATAATTTTATTTTAAAGATAGAATAATTAAAACACAATTATTGAATGTCAGATTAAATTAATTTTTAATATTTTTTCTTCCTTGTACAAAGTAATGGAAATATTGTGATCGCGAAAATTTTCGGTTTTCAGACTTCAACGGAAATATCCATTTTGACCATCCCTGAATCCATTTTGGCTAGTTTCGGCGTGACGTCTGTGTGTATCTATCTATCTTGCATAACTCAAAAACGGTTAGCCGTAGGATGTTGAAATTATGGATTTAGGACTGTTGTAACATCTAATTGTGCATCTCCCCTTTTTATTGCAATCTACTGGACCAATAGTGTCCAAAAAAGAATAAAATCCAAGAAAAATAAGAATTTTGGACTTTTATTTAACTGCAGTAATAAGCCCTCATTGAGAGCTTCTCAACGATATAAGTGGTATTAATTTTCATTGGTTCCAGAGTTGTAGCCAAATAAAATTTTAATTAATGAAATATTTGGATCATCTTACAAGGGGAAGACATATCGCTTCGAATCAGACTTCATTTCTTTTTTTTTAAATTTAAATATATTGATTTATTAATAATTATAAACCTCTGATTGTAACAAAAATCTTTACGATAAATAATAATTCAATAACAACAATTAAAAAAAAAATTGAAAAAACATCAGAAGTTAGTAATGAAATAAAATTTTACGTATTTTTCATAAAATTCTATGTAATTTAATAGGTGTACAAGGAAGTCTTGTGGTGTCTACATCAGATATTTTTTAATTATATTACCAAAATGTAACTGTATTTTAACGTTTAATTATTTTAATAGAATAATGTAAACAGTCTACATTGTAACTTATCTAATCATCAGTCTAATACGACAGAAAAGCAAATGGTAACTGGTTTGTTTACCGATTCTGTCAATTCGTACAATCTAGTATATACTTTTCTCAAGGACAGTCTCGCCTGCAAATAATAATGAAATGCTTTAAGCCAATATACGAGTATTATATTAGATGAAATGACTATCAATTGTCAAATAACACGAGGAGTCATCGCAAGAGCAATTTCATATAAAAGTTACGTAATAAATGAAAATTTAATTATTTCTGGGTATATTAAAATATATTAATAACAATAAATAATTAATTCTTATTTAATTTTTTTTTTGTAATTTGGCTTTATTAAATTAAAATACTTTATAAAGCTGAGGTATCCTGGTTCATAGTTTCTAATTTATAGAACACTATTTACTTTTAAATAATTTTAATTTTAATTGTAATTCTAAAGAATACATTCAATATTGTGTTAATTCAAAATAATTTTTTCCTGAAAACAATCCCTAAAAATAGATTTTCAATAAAAAATCTAATGTTTTAAAAATTTACTTACTCTTATTCCCAGTTGCATCCCATTCAGCTCGTACCCTTTCCAAATCCGCTCTCACCTGGTTCAACCATCTCTGTCTTGGTCTTCCAGGAAGGGTCGCCTTCCTTCAGGGTTACTCCTCACCATTTCGCTCAGCAAACATCCCTCCTTTCTTCTTAGTACATGTCCAACTCAACGGATTCTTCTTCACTTAATTTTACTTACTATATCCGTACTCCTGTACAGGTCCCTGATATGTCTCCCTATTATGTCTTCTTCTCCACTACCCCTGTTCATACGTAGGCCCGTATATTTTCGGCAGTTATTTATTCTCAAATACTGTGAGCTTTTTTTCTACATTTTTATTCATTCTTCATGTCTCGGATCCATACAGCAACACTGGACAGATTATTGTTTTTTTTTGTTTTTTTTTATATATGTTGTTTTATAATTAAGCAAGGTACTTATGGATAATTAAGGATTAGTTTTTTTAGCATATTCGTTTTACCTTGAACAAAACCTTTCACTTGGCTGGAATAGAATGCAAAATAGGGTATACTCTGAATTTAATTTTTTAATGTAACGTTAAATTTTACAAAACAAAAAAATTGTGCAGAACTGTATTTTATAGATAATATATTTTGAGACAATAAACTTTAAAAAATAAAGTATTTAATTGAAATAGTAGTGCAGATAGAAGTCTAATTTTGCGTCTCTTTTACAAACGTCCTTCATTCCTTATGCTGACTTCTCCGAAATCAGCCAGTACGTAAATTTTATGGTCATTCTGTTCTTCAATATAGAATTTTATGATATTCATAAATTGTTATTCTAACCTAAAATGGCATTAAAGAAATATTTACATAATATCAAATGAACTTAGGATAAAAAGACTTCACTAAAGAAATTACAATATTTATAATCGCTAGATAAAAAATTAAAATTCTGAATTTGCGGATTGTGACTGAACAGGTAGCGTCTCGGTATTTCGTGCGGAAGTCTCACTTTTGAATCCTCCAGTCAGGCATGGCATCTTTTCATACGCTACTAATCTCTAGTGGGTCCGCTCTTTAAAAAAAAAAATGGATTTACGGTACACTATAGTTCCAATAAATGATCAAGAAAGTATAAATTATTGCAGGATTTTGACCTGAGAAACCGAATAAAATAGGTCCCAAAACCGTATCCGTATTACGAATACGGCTGAGCAACTTAAGGAGAGCTCTGAAGAATTAAAAAGAGTAACAAAAACAGTGTAAGCTTCTAAGCGTGCCAAGAAATGTGCTGAAAATTTCGGTATCATTATTTATCATTTGTTATAAGTTAATAATAAGTACGTATCACTTTGGTCTAGTCTACTCTTTCTAAATAAAAATCTAATTTTTCTGTTTTATTTAACTTATATTACTCAATTTTGTTCAAAATTGAGTTTTCTACACGTTTTTTTTTTATATTGTATGTCAAATTAAAAAAAACAGAGTTTTTTACCCCAATTTATTGGTTTTCATCACAGACTTCTCAAAAAGCACTGCAGATACGGTTCTGGGATTATTTTATTCGATTTTTCAGGTCATAAACCACAAGAAATCACTAATTTTGTTCCTTAATAAACGTCCTAACAATTTCAGTACGACCTCATTTCACCGAAGTAGCTCAAATCCAAACGAAATCTTTCACAAGTCGTAACTCGCAAACGCAGCATTTAGGACATACATCTATATATTATAATTCATATGAATTTTTTAAATTTATTTTTACGAAAAGATTATATCATGAAAATCCCGGGAAACTACGTGATACACTCTGTATATAAGCAAACCCCAATTTAAGTGAATGTTATTTTCGTACTCTTAATACCTCAAAACGTAAAGAAAATTCATTTTCATCCTCCCAATTTCCACCATGCGACCGAAAGTAATACCGTATTTTCTTCGAAATTTCGGATTAATGGGTACACATAGTTTTATGATTTGACTTAGAATTTTCTGGTCTAACGTTTAATAACAAGAATTAATTGATAATTTATTGGAAAAATATGAGTAACGTAGTCAACATACCAATATTTTTGCACATTGACATTTTCCATTTCCCAACATATCTTGTTTCCTTGTGTCATAAGGATCAACATTTCCTCATTCTCTTTTCTTTTTGTCTCTCTATCTGTGTGTGTGTATGTATATATATGTGTTTGTGAGTGTGTGTGTGTGTGTGTGTGTGTGTGCGTACGCGCGCATGCACTTGTGTAGGTAAATTCAAAAAAAAGTTTTAGCGTACAGTTGTTATAAAAATCTATTGATACCCACAATTTTCATTACAATTCTCTTTATTTCCTTATTATTTTAACATGAGATTGGCAAAATCCAAAATATTATTAACATCTTAATATGTTTTAGAAATGGTTAGAAAAGTAGTAATAAATACGTCGTAAAAATTGTGAACGCTTTTCACTAGTAGATTGAAACTTTATTGATGCATATTAAATTATGTTAGAATATCTTCTTTGAAAAGCAATTTTGTATGTTACAAATTATATACAGTATGTATTAGATGAACACAAAAACCACTTATCTTAAAATTAACTAAAAAACTTTATTCTTCTTTCCTTTATTTATGGCTATAAAGTTTTTAAATTAATTCTATGTAATCTAAATGTTAAGTAAGAAGCTTTAAAGTAATACGTATGCAAATATTTATAACTTTATAATGGTAGTTCTAAATTCGAACTTAATTTTTCTTCGTATGAAGTTTACTCTTGCATCTACAAGTTATTACACGACAGAAAGGGTTTAAGTAAAATACACGAAAATGAAATTAATTGGAAGTACGAGTGTAAGAAAAATTACAGTGAATTTTGTACTGCTAGAAATCTTCTAAATTTTAAGTTTAAAATTTTCTTATTTGAATGTTTTAATCGCAGTTTATTCGAATTCAATAATCGTAGAATTTTTATTTATAAATTTTAAATGTATACCCCTTTCCGATCACCAAATTCTGTTAACTTTGCTTCTTCCTATATTGGATCACTTTATATATTTTAGCTGATATATTTTCGCTAAAATATATAACCATCTGTTCGTTATCTGTTTAGGTCTTTTTGTCGTTGTAATTATATTAATTTGCTATTTTCTTTGTAATATTTTTTCTAATGTATTTACTTTCATAAAAAATAAATCGAATTTTGCGTCAATATCTTGTTCTACATTCCCATAAGATTCAACTAACTCAATAATTAATACGACCGTTCTTTTCGTAGACGGTATGCTGATTGCACTCTAGGACAGCTTGAAGTGGATCCAAATTTTCGTTAAAAATTTCATCTTTTCAAATGAGGCTCACTTTTGGTTTGACGGCTTTATAAACAAGCAAAAATACCGTATTTTAGATGATTCAATTCACAAATGATTCAACAGCGATCATTTTATCCGGAAAAAATCACTCTCTGATGGATTATAAACTTTTTTCATCATTGGGCAAACTTTTATCGAAAATTATCAAGGAGCTGCTGTTATAGTAAATGCTGAACGCTATCGAGTTACGATTAATGATTTTTTGTTTAAAAATTTGAAAAAAATCTTGATTTGAGTTTGAAAGGATGGTACCATATGAAAAAAAGCTGCAAAAACAATTCAGTTATTGGGTTGAAGGTTGGTAATCCGATAATTTCACGAAATGGTAATCTCAGTTGGCTACCAAGATCGTGTGATTTTTGACTCTCTTAGACTTTTATCTCTGGGGTTATATTAAATTACATGTTAATTACAGCAACAAATTAGTAACGACTGATGACTTGAAAGAAAATATTCGATGCGTTATTAATGGAATCCAAGCTGATTTGTGCAAAAGTCACGCAAACTTTTATCGATAGATTTGGCTATGTTAAGCACAGGCATGGGCCATATGAATGATATTGTTTTTCAAAGATAATTTAATGTTATAAGTTCAAAATAAAGACAAAATTTGGTTTATATTGTTCATATACTTTGTTTTATTGCAATTTTCCTTTTTGCCCTGTAAATGGAAGACCCTTTATATTTTTTACATTTTTCTCTTATTTGTATTTTGTCCTGAACTCTTAAAAGGAAGTTAGATTCTTAAGTCTAAGGTTTTTTAAGATTTAAAGTTTCAATCACTAATGACTGAAGAAAAATTCCTAGGCTCAAAAATACCTAGATCTAGAATCAAAAATTCTTAGATGAAAACTGAACCGACTCTGATTTAAAAGTAAACATGAAAGTTTTATATTCATAAAAGAATCTGATTTCAAAATTATAGTATTTAATTTTATGTAAAGCTTAATTATAAATTATTGAATATAGTGCTTTTAATTCTATTTAAAAAAAGAAATCTAATTAATTATTGAAAAACCAAATCCTTTTACATTCTTTCTTTTCCTGTTTAGCTTCCGGGAATCACCGTTCAGGTATTACTTCAGGTATTATTCAGAGGAAGAATGAGGATGATATTTATGTAAATGAAGTGGTTAATTGAAACCCAACCATCATAGAACACCGGCATCCACGATCTAATATTCAAATCCGTATTAAAGTGACTGCCTAAATCCTTTTATCTAACTTTGTTGTTTTATGCTTTGGAAAGCATAAAATCACATTATTTAAAAATAATGTAGAAATATGACTTAAGAATAATAATCTGCCTGACTATTGAGTGCAACATTGACAGAAAAAAATATTTCTATTAAAGGATTCGAAAAGAAATTAAGATTTTTGATGTTGTATACTTTTAAATAAAAAAATCAGTTGTACAAAGCGTCACAGAAAGTCTAAAAACAGCTTATACATATATATATATATATATATATATATATAGTGTTTCTCACGAAAAGATACCCTTTTGATTTAGTACAATTCCTCCACTGATTCTATTGAAACTTTACAGTCCTTTTAATGAAGGTTGGAAAAATGATCTGTGAAAATTTCAGTCTTCTAGGATTTATAAAAACAAAATGGTAACTTCTAAATTAAAACATCAATATCACAATAGTTTATCAATTAAACATCAATATAATATTAAACATCAATACCCACATAGTTTATTCATTACAAAATAACTGGTAAACATGATTAAAAATAGATGATGCATTGTTAAACATCTATTCAAATTCAGTAAAACAATTTAATAATTAGTCATAACCATAACTAATTATCTAAGTGTTTTTAATTATTCTAGTTCTAATTATCATCTGATTTTAATCATTTTTACCAACTATTTTGAAAAAAAAGTAGTTTATCTGAAATTTATGTTTTTTATTTGAAACCCGCCATTTTGTTCCTATAAAATTTAGAAGTTTAAAATTTTTACCGAACATTTTTAGAACGTTTGTTAAAAGATCTGTAAAGTTTTAACAGAATCGGTGGGGTAATGGGGGCTTGATATTAAATAAAAAACGTGTACCTTTTCATAGGACACGGTATATAATATATATAAATAAATAAATATATACTCGTATAAAACACAGATTTATTCAGCAATAAAAGATCTTGTTTTCGGCCAAACAAAAGTATTTCATGGTTTTACTGTGACAGATTCCCTTTCCAATTTGTAGTCTCAGAAATATAATAATAATATAGTTTGTTTAATAAAATAACGTAATATTTTAACTGTTTTTTTTTGTCTTCAGTCATTTGACTGGTTTGATGCAGCTCTCCAAGATTCCCTATCTAGTGCTAGTCGTTTCATTTCGGTATACATCCCTAACAATTGGTTTTACATATTCCAAACGTTGCCTGCCTACACAGTATTGCGTTGCCTGTCCCTCCAATATTAAAGCAACTATTCCAGGATGCCTTAATATGTGGTCTATAAGTCTGTCTCTTCTTTTAACTATATTTTTTTCAAATGCTTCTTTCTTCATCTATTTGCCGCAAACCTCTTCATTTGTTACTTTATCCACCCATCTGATTTTTAATATTCTCCTATAGCACCACGTTTCAAAAGCTTCTAATCTTTTCTTCTCAGATATTCCGATCGTCCAAGCTTCACTTCCGTGAAAGCGACACTCCAAACATATACTTTCAAGAATATTTACCTGACATTTCAATTAATTTTTGATGTAAACAAATTATATTTCTGACTGAAGGCTCGTTTCGCTTGTGCTATTTGGCATTTTATATGCTTCGTCCAACTTTAGTAATTCTACTTCCCAAATAACAAAATTCTTCTACCTCCATAATCTTTTCTCCTCATATTTTCACATTTAGTGATCCATCTTTGTTATTTCTACTACATTTCATTACATTCGTTTTGTTCTTGTTTATTTTCATGCGATAGTTATTGCGTAGGACTTCATCCATGCCGTTCTTTGTTCCTTCTAAATCCCTTTTACTCTCAGCTAGAATTACTATATCATCAGCAAATCGTAGCATCTTTGTCTTTTCACCTTATACTGTTACTCCGGATCTAAATTGTTCTTTAACATCATTAACTGCTAGTTCTATGTAAAGATTAAAAATTAACGGAGATAGAGAACACCCTTGTCGGACTCCCTTTCTTATTACGGCTTCTTTCTTATGTTCTTCAATTATTACTGTTGCTGTTTGGTTCCTGTAAATGTTAGTAATTGTTCTTCTATCTCTGTATTTGAACCCTAATTTTTTTTAAAATGCTGAACATTTTATTCCAGTCTACGTTATCGAATGCCTTTTCTAGGTCTATAAATGCCAAGTTTAAATGTATATTTTAAAATCTATAATCATACCTTGCAATTTAAATATTAAAATTTCCAGTATGGAATGACCAGAAAATAGAATATTTTCAAATAGCCTTAAATTCTTATAAATCAAGAAAAAGGAATTTATGTATCTGTTATTTATTTTTATACAACGGAAATGAAATATGATTTATTAAAATCACGTACATAAATAAAAAGACTGGTAAATTTACATGCATTAAATCGAGAAGGCTTCAGATTGCATAAAATAAGATTATCTTTTTGTTATTATTTAGAAAAATCCAACTACCAGAAAATTTGATTATGTAAGGCTTATCTGCATAGGTATGTGTTATATTAAAATTGTGCAACATTCTAAAAATTTCATGGAATTTCCCAGGGCGATTCAATGTTTATTTTTCATTGTGTAATCTTATTTTCATACCGATGTCATTGTGTTTATTTACTTTTGTTGTGTTATTGGGTTAGAATATAGTGTGTATATTGCAGTCGAGGCACTTATACAATACAGTTCGTGCAGTATAATACTATTGTCGTATTTTTACATAACAATACATCTTGATTTTTTTTCTTATTCCCGTGATATATAATATTTAAATCTGTTATAAATTTTATGCCAAGGTAACAAGTGATTAATCTTGGCAAGCAATGCATATCTCCTTTGAATGTTAAATAAAGTAATGTTTTTTTCGTTCTGTAGATTATACGCTTTCCCTATTGAATATGTTAATTAAAATTAAACAAAAACCGCATTATATCGAAAGGAAAAGAAGAAATATTTCGAAAATAAAAAACGAAGGATTCATTAAAACTGAAGTTAGTTGCGTAATCCTAAAAAAATAATATACTATTCACTAATATCAAACCAGGTAACAAAACTCTTTTAAAATAACAAGGACTATATACGAGAAAAGAACTTTATAATGCTTTGTTATTTATTTAATTCCGTTTGCTATTTATTTAAAAAAATCTTCCCACCAAATTATTTAAAATAAACTTTAGAGAGGTATTATTTTTTCTAGAGATCAAATTTTAAATATTGTTAATTAATAAAACCCCTGAGTTTTCTATAGCTCTTTTAATGTCTACAAATATCTGCTTAAATAATTTCTATTAACTTAGTATGACATTTTAGTTTTTAAATACTTTTATTTGTACTCCCATCAACAAATAAAGTCATTAGTGACTTATCAGTGTATTATAACTGAACCGGTAAATGTGTAGCCTTGAAAAAATCCGAGCTGACCATTCCTGAGACGTGAGGTCAATTGAAATCCAACCACCAAAGATTTCATTCTATTTCTATGTTAGGTTTTGTTCATTGATATTTTTCTTTTCACAGGCTGTCTATTGCTGCCTTTTTGTTGGGCATGAACTTTTGTCATGTAAACCGTCTATGAGGAACTTACGAGGTCGGTTTTATAGGTGTTTTCATTCTATTTCTAAGTTAGGTTAAGTTTTGTTCATTGATATTTTTCTTTTCACGGGATGTCTATTGCTGTCTACTTGTTGGTTTTGAACTTTCGACGTGTAGACCGTCTATACGGGAGTTCTGATAACCTTGTCATTTTATTGTGTCTAGAAGTAGGTTTTTCTATTTTCTTCGAATTTGTTCATGTTTTTTCCTGTCGTTATCCTACGGGGTCTTAAATCCATCGTGACTGATTTGAGCTTTAGACTGTGATGTCTAATACCCAGAGTGTAATTATCTGGATGTGTGGATGGGCGTGTATGATAATTTATAAAAAGAAAAAAAAGGCTGGTGAAAAAAAATAAGGTCGCCAGGGGTCGAATCGTGGACACGTGTAGGAACAAGTGCGGAGCCATAAATAAGTTTCATGACAAAAGCACCTGATAAGAAGGTTCTTAAGGAACCCCCAAAATAAATAGTACACAATAAACAGTTGTAAGCAAATTTAAAAAATTTAGCAAATAACGTCATCTCATTGCGAAAGGGCCGTAACGAGGAGCTCCATGTTAAGATACAGGGTGCAGAGAAAGCGGAACAATTTACATCTATCCTGAGGGACAAGGCTGCCGACCTTCACGTTGATATAAAAAGCAGAGCTGGAAGGAGAACTGTTGTGCACTTCCGAGATGTCGAGCATGGCACAATAGAGCAAGAGGTTATGGCCGCCATTATAAATCGCGTGGGTTCTAGCGAGGAAGTCAAGATAACATCCATGAGGAAAGGTTTTGGTGAGACACAAAATATTACGGCCATGACCTCTTACAGAGCGGCATGCAAACTGGTCGAGGAAAGAATAAGAATCGGATGGATTAGTTGCCGGGCGTACATCCGGGAAGATGAGGACAGGTGCTACCGTCGTCGGGGCACGGGCCATAGAAGGCACGAAAGTAAGGGCCCAGATAGGCTCGATTTGTGATTCAAAAACCAATTCAACCAAGAGGATCGTAATGTTGGGTGATTTTAACAGCAAAATGGTGGCGGCTGGCAGTCGACACACCAGGGGACAGATCCTTGCCGATCTCCTGGAAACTGCCGGCTGCATCTGCATAATGACGACACGGCCACGTACGTAGCGAGAGGTCATCGGTCGGTGCTTGACCTCACCATCCTGGACTGTAGGTGGAGGAGGAATCAGTACCAGTGGATGGTTCTCTCAGAAGATATAGCGAGAGACCACCGCGCCTCTATCATGGATCTGAAAGACGTAGATTTCAGGCGAGAAGTGCACTCCCCCCTACCGAGATTCTCATTAGTACAAATAGAGCAAATTGTCAACAGGACTGCAAGTAGACTGTCTGATAGACATCAACAATAACCTGAGGCTTTATCTAATATAATAAAGCAGGAAATGGACAGAATGGCAGCTAACAATACAAGGAGGCGCTCCGTATATTGGTGGATTGCTGAAATTGAAGCAATGAGACAAGAGCTCCAGTCCCTTAGGAGAAGGAAACAACGTATTGTTAGAAATAACAGAGAAGGGTACCAGGAAATAGCCAATAGATACCTCGAGGCAAGAAGAACGCTCAATAAGGCTATTAAGAGACGTAAAAAGGATTGCTGGATCAGGCTCTGCGAAGAGCTTGACAGCAATCCCTGGAGCCAGGCATATCGTATTGTGACCAAAAAGTTCGGGAGACATATGCCTATTCTCAATAAGACCAGTGTTGCAAGGGAGGTAGCCAGGTTGTTCCCGCATACAGTGCCTGATATCGTGAGATCCACACCTTGCGACAATAGAAGATTCACCATGGAAGAGCTACAACTTGCGGCGAGGAGTTTGACAACCAAAAAGAGCCCTGGCCCCTGATTCCCGCGGCAGTGATCAAGGGGCTGGTTCAGAAGGCTCCCTGGGAGATGCTCGAGATTGCCAGCCACGGCATGGAGAACTGAGACTTTCCCGACTGCTGGAAGGAGGCCAGAGTAGTATTCCTACCTAAAGGCACCTCTTCGGAGGAAGATAAAACCTATAGACCCCTGAGCCTCCTTAACATGATGAGGAAGCTAGTAGAAAAGATCCTGGCTGGCCGCATCATCAAAGAACTAGAAGAGGGAGCCGGAATCAGTCCTAACCAGTATGGGTTTATGCGGGGGCGATCCACCGTGCAGGCTATCTGCCGAATTTCGGGATGGGCCGACGAGGTGAAGAGAGGCACTTGGCGAACCAGGAGAATTCCACTGATGCTGTCACTAGACATAAAAAACGCGTTCGGGGCTATTGGTTGGGGTCATATTAAGGACGCAATTGCGGCTAGTGGCCTCAGCCCGTACCTGCGTAGGCAAATTGAATGTTACTTGTCCAACAGAGGATGAAACAGTACATTTTCAAATATGCACGGTGGAGTTCCGCAGGGCTCTGTTCTGGGGCCGTTGTTGTGGCTGGTGATTATAGATGAACTCCTTCAGAAGGAGTTTCCTGACGGCGTCCAGGTCCTGGCTTATGCAGATGACCTTGCAGTCCTCGTAGAGGGAAGGACGGTCTTGGAGGTGCGGGAGAGGGTGTATGCGGCCATTGACACTATGCAGGAGTGGTTGAGGTCCAGGGGTCTGCAACTGTCTACGGAAAAATGCCGGTGTATTGCCTTTACGGGTAGAAGAGTGCTAGAACTGTTCAATATTTCCATCAACGGTCATGCTATAGATGAAGCGAATAACATCAAGTACTTAGGAGTTATCCTCCAGAAAAACGGTAGATACACCGAGCACATAGTCAATGTATGCAACAAGGCAGAAAGGATGATAAAAAGTCTAAACATCATTATGTCATCGCAGAATGCCCCTCGGGCCTCAAAGCCATGGTTGTCGAGAAGATTTGGTGAGGTTGAGCATCACCTATCCCAGTTTTTTACAGGACATGGTTCCTTCAATAACTACCTGCACAAAATAGGCAAGAGAGAAGAGCCAATTTGCAACTACTGCAACGAGATAGATGATGCTGAGCACACCTTTTTTGAGTGCAATAGGTGGGACACAGTTAGACATAGTAAGGCACTCACAGGTATAACTCCAGAGACAACAATAGAATATATGCTAAGAAGCGAGTCAAACTGGAATAATTTTGCTAGTTTTGTTAGACAAGTCGTTCTACAGAAATACTCCGATGAGAGAAGACAAGGTGTTGGCAAGAAAAGGACTGGGTGGACAGCCTTGCTGGTGAGGTCCAGCATGCTGCGGTGTGTTGGCACTGATGAGCCACCAAGGACTCCACGGGTAACAGTCAGGTAACAGCACACTGTATACTGAAGGGACCCGGCGAACTGGGTCTGGCGTGGTGTCCAAAAGGGCAATATTAATAAAGAACTCTCAAAAAGAGCTAACCGGTAGGCCGACCTGCCATGCCGGTATATAGCCGGTAGGTGGGGAGGCCTATTTGAGTTTAAACACACTCCCCTGGGCGGCGTAATACCAACAAGTCGATCCGGCCCAGGGAAGCTTAGAGAAAAGAAAAAAAAAAGAAGCAAATTTAAGTCAAATATTAAATTTCAAGCTCCGTCATAAATCACAAACCAATAATTTCAGCACCATATAGTCCACAAAACAAACATTAATAACAAATAAAAAAGAAAAAGAAAGAGAAGTAACAAGAAATTAGATACGATACCACTAAACTTGACGGTGTTAGATTCCAAACTGTTACGCAGACCCTAAGTCGACTACATGGGTTCGTTTCAACCGTCGGACGTCTCTACTTTTATCGAGTAGATTAATTGCAAAGTGGTTTACATGATTCTCAAGCCTCTGCAGGTATTTGACATTGCGCTGTAGTGCAATCTCACGAACCGATGGGAGCTCCAGATAATCCTGAATCTCATCATTCCGCGTGAACCACGGAGCTTCAGCAATTACTCTCGCTACTATGTTCTGAAATCGTTGTATAATTTCCACATTACTAGTACTAGCTGTTCTCCACAATTCCACACCGTACGTCCAGATTGGGTGCAGGATAGTCTTGTAAATTAACATCTTGTTTGATAACGTGAGACCTCAGTTCCTCCGTAGCAGCCAATGAGGTTCCCTGTACCTTGCGTTTAGCTGTTTCCTCTTCACCCTCACGTGACCCTTCCAGGTCAAACGCCGATCCAGGTGAAGTCCCAGGTACAGCACAGTCTACGTTTGCGGGATCAAAACACCATCGAAGTACACACCGGGACAGTCACCTCTCCGCATGGCAAATGTGACATGCCTCGACTTACCCTGATTAACCTTAATCCTATTAAAGATATTTAATGAGTTCATAAATTTTAGAAGTAAATATTTCATTTTTTTAAGACGAGATTTTTAATACCGTAGGATAAATAATATAATTTGTTACATAAATGGAAAACTAACGAAAATTACTAAACTTTAGACTGAAAATATTTCAAGGTTTAATGCGGCAGCTGATTTTTAAGGATTTATTCAAATCTAAATCAGATTTAAAATAATTTTATGAATAGGATTCTGTTTTAAGAACAACAATTTATTACCATTTCGTCAATGCATCTGACGCAATTTCATTCCAGATTGTTTTTGTTTCATTTATTTGTCCAGAAGAAAATCCAAGTATTTCATTTCCAGTAGGAAAATATTTTTGAAGAAAATAGCAATGTTCAACCGATTTTTAAATCAATTTGAGCTAATGCGAATGAAGTTTATATTTAATTTTTCAACAAAAATTCAAAAATAAAACAACAAAAAGATTATTAAAATGAAATATAATAAAATTATGTAATTTTAGGAAAAAGTATTTGAAAAATATTTTTTGCGTAATTTAAGTAAATAATAAAGTAATAAATGAACTCCGTGGCTGAGTAGGTAGCACCTCAGCATTTCGTTCGGAGCTCCCGGTTCGAATCCCTGTCAGGAAAAGTATTTTTTCAGATGCTACGAATTTCATCCGAGCTAATGATCATACTTGTTGATACCTGCTCTTTTACAAAAAAAAAAAAAAATTAATAAAAATAAAATGAAAAATAATTTTTTTTTTCTATACTTAATAATATGAATGCAGTAATCTGTTTAACTTGTGTAGAATAAGCAAACTTAAGGCCCAAATGAGGTTAATAAGATCGAACCAAATGAGAATAAGACGTATGGTTATTTGAATCCTAGCACCAAGTACACGTATATCACTGTATAATATTCAAATCCATATAAAAGTAGCATACCTTTAATGGGATCTGAACCTCAGAACGTTGGAGATTTTTACCAATACACCAGTTCAGTAAGTTTGATGAAAACTAGAAGGGTTTTTTGAAAATATAAAACAGCAAATTTTTTAATTAAAGATCACTTCTTTTTGGCAGTTCTTCTCATGTCTATCCTTATATATACGTGGTGATTAAAAAATAACTTCACAAATTTAAAAGAATATAAAGATTTATTTTTATACAGATTCAGTTGAGGTCTCATTTCATAGAAAAACACAAGTTTTGACACGCTTAGTTCATTAGTACCGAATTCAGCCACCAGTGCTGTCACCAATGCTGTTAATAATATAACAAAAACTTTCCAAATTTTGTAATTTTTTACATCCGCATCTTTAATTTACTTCTGTACGGAGAGATGTTTACAAAAGTAATGGTGGAATATTGTATTGTCACCGGACCTTAGTAACTACAAAATTTCATCAATCGGCAATGTCAGAAAGTATGTTAAATTAAGGTGCAAGATTTGAGGACAAACATAAAAAAATATTTTGAGTTAAAGAGAAGCAAGTAAAAATGGATAGATTTACTGATGCTGAATATGTTTGTGTGCGTTTTGATCTCACTATTTTCTGTATGCAATAACTGCAGTTCAATGTAATTTTCGTAGAGAGTACGGTAGGGAGCCTTCTACAGAGTGATTTTTTAGTCCTGTTATCCAATTGTTAATGTCTGGTAATTTTTTCTAAGAAATTTTTTTTTGTGACATGAAGTTGATAGCGCTACTCAACCAGTATAGATACGGCAGTGTGAGTTGATGATCCTTGAGCTGTGAAAACGTTTGTGCTGTTTCCGGTCGTGTTACGGACAGAATGTTTTTTACCATAGAAAAACGAGTTTCCATTCTTGAACAATATTCTGCTACGAAATCGTACTCGAATGTAAAAGAATCATTACAAATTAAATTTGTTGGTGTTCCTCCGCCAGAAATAATGTCAATTTCTAGGCTAGCAAACCGATTTCAAGAGACAGGTAGTGTTTGCGACTGAAAACGTAGCGGTCGACCAACTCGCTTGACAGATGACGTTTTAGAGAATGTAAAAACAAGATTGCTCAATTCTCCACGGAAAAGTTTACGAAAACTTTCCACGCAAGACGGTTTGTCATATTCGAGCGTTCAGAAAGCTGCTAAAAAATTGAAATTGTATCCGTATCGGGTACGATTAGTCCAACAACTTCAGCCTCCAGATTTAAACAAGCGATTGCAATATTGCCGTTGGTTTAGATCTCTCGTAAATAATAACGGAATCGAATTTTTAAACATAGTGTTCTTTAGTGATGAAGCTTGGATCCATCTCGATGGTTATGTAAAACTGTCGAATTTGGGCGGTTGAAATTCCTAACGTTTTACAAGACAAATCTTTGCATCCTGAAAAAAATTGGTGTGTGGTGTGCGATATCTTGTCATCGTACAGCCGGACCCATATTCTTCCAGCAGACAGTGAATGGAGAAGTATACAGGAATATTGTGGTCCAATTTGTGTCCCTCCTGGAACCTCAAGAAAGGTATTGCTGGTTTCAGCAAGACACGCTACATGCCACACGTCTCGAGAAACCGTGGATTTTCTGCAGAGTTCTTTGATGATCGAATAATGAGCAAAGGATTATGGCCTCCAAAGTCCTCAGACCTCACATCTCCTGACTGCTGTTTGTGGGGCTACATTAAGCCCGAGGCCTTAAAAAACAATCCTCACTCTATTGATGAACTTGAAGTCAATATTACAGACTTAATCACGAATATTTCCAATGCAACTCTTAAAAAGGTTTCTACTAATATGCTGAAAAGAGTCCGTGCGTGTATTACCGCAAGGGGTGGGCATTTTGAGCATATTCTTTAACAATTATGAAAGTAATATCTTTTTATTAAATCTCTTTTGTAAGTAACAAACTTAACACTTTTTTATTCCACCTAAATTTCCCTTTCTTAAATTACATTTAAAATTGGGTAACAGGACTAAAAAATCACTCTGTATAATATAGTATTGTATACTATAAAAATAATATGAATAATTGTAAACAGCAATACTTCCTGCAGAAAAATTCATAATAATTTAAAAATACTAATTCTTGTTTATTTTTGTGTTTCTACAAGGAATATAAATTGATTTTTGATTATAATTCTTATTTATAATTCATTAAAGTTAAATAATTAAAAAATTCTTTACAACAACAAATAAAAATATTTTAACTATTTTCCAAAAAATGTTCATAAATACTCTTCATATCTGATGGTTTTAAACCAAATACAACTGTTCGTTGTATTTCTGTATTTTAATGCTATATTCAAGCATATTTTCTGCAAAGTATATTATTACGCAAAACTCTTTCGCAAATAGTATAGGTTCTCGTAGACGGGTGAGTTTTTAAACATCTTTTGCAGGAATATATTTTCATCTTTCATATTAGATAGTAGTGATCGTTTTATGAAGTACACTTTAATATTATATGAGGAAAATCTGAGAGATACAAGAACGCGAATGTAATAACATATGCTGGCTTTACTGGCTTAACCATTGTGATCTTCGATTTAGGATAATAGTTTGATATACAGTGAAAAGAAAGGAAATTCCTTCGTAATAATACTAAATCATATAAAAAATAAAAATGTGTAAAAATATGAATATATAGCGTTTAACATTAACTGTAAATTTAAACAAAAATACATAAAATTTTATTTTACTAATAACTTCTAATTTTTTTCTTTATTGTTATTGAATTATTATTTATTCTAAAAAAAAGTTACAATCAGAGGTTTATAATTATAATAAATAAATATATTTAAATTAAAAAAAAGTAAAAAAAAAGAAAATGAAGTCTGATTCGAGCCAATGTGCCTTCGCCTTGTAAGATTCAACTATTTCATTAATTAAAATTTTATTCGACTATAACTCTGGAATCAATGAGAATAAGTGCCACATGATATATCGTTGAAAAGCTCTCAATGAGGGCTTACTGCAGTTACAAAAATTCCAAAATCCAAATTTATTGGATTTTGGGCGTTTTTGGACACTTTTGGTCCAGTCGATTGCAATCAAAAGAGGAGGTGCACAACTAGATATTTCAACAGTTCTAAATCCAAAATTTCTACATCTTACGGCTAATCATTTTTGAGTTATGCAAGATACATATGTACGTATAGACGTCACGTCGAATCTAGTCAAAATTGATTCAAGGACGTCAAAATGGATATTTCCGTTAAAATCTGAAATTTTTTGCGATTACAATACTGTACAAGGAAGTAAAAATAAATAATTAAAAAGCGTTATTAATAATTAAAATACTATTTTAATTGTTATGCTAATTTATAAATAAATTATTAAAGAAACTCATAAGTAATTATAGCGTTTTTATTTTCATAAAAAACAATGATATCCCTGGTGGATGGTAATTTCTTAGCCTTTCATCCGGAGTTGCGGATTTGAATCCCGGTTAGGTAGTTTTAATTTACAGCAAAATTCATTATTATTCATCGCAATTCATCATCTAGATATTATTGGCTGTCAATCTGTTTATACTGTGCAAATAAGCAAATAAAGAATCAAGAAGCCAAATCAATCAATTTTCTTTACAATGACGTCTATTATCTGAATGCCGATTTTACGGGTGTCCAAGTATTTGGAACTTTTACACCCGCACAAGGTAATTAAAAAAAAAATTAATATATTATTTTTAAAAAATCTAAAATTCTATCCAAATAAACCTTTTCCTCAAAAGAAATGGATTTTTATCGATCTTTGTTTTTTATTAGGTTTGACTGATTTTTTTTTTGTGCAATTCCGTATAACACAAAACATGTAAATTTACGCCTAAGTTAAAAAAATTATAAAATTAACTTCTGAAAAGATTTATGGAAATTTCTTAATTGACCAATCATGACCGTGATGTAATGATGTTAGTTTTTATTCTGTTATTCTTACCTTATTTAAGTTTCATAACTTTACGTAAAAGACGTATGAGAAGAGAATCAGCTAAGAACTTTAAAAGATGACGACTTGTATCCAGGCGGTCATACAAAAAGATTCATCCAATTTGTCTACCGCTTTGGATTTTTCAAGCGACAAAATAATGCGATCCAGTTTATTTGATTAAAAAGATTACGTGAACTTGCAGCTCAAAAACATCAACGTTTAAAGCAAGTACATATTATAATTTTAAAAAAAAGAAATAATGTTTTTAAAGATATATTTTGATAATTGATTATCACTAAGTTTTATTCTAGTAAACAAAGTAATTTTTTCGATATTTTGTCATTCTTAAAAAATGGATTTTTTTTTGCACACGTAACTTAACTCAATTTCTCTTCATATGTTTTTGTAAATTTTTTATACGTTGGTATTTTTAATAAGTTGATAAATTTTTTATGAAAGTAAGGTAGTAAATTTTAATTCCTTTCTCTTTTGAAAATTATGATCATTTTATCAGAATATTTCCACTCATTGGATATTTTAAAACGTATAAATGTATCTATTTTTTATTATATTGAATCTATGTTCTGAGTACCTTTTTAAGTTTAATGAAATAATTGACTGTTTTATATTTTCGTCTTTTTATTAAGTGAGATACCTATTTATTACTAAAATAACATATGCAGTACAAAACGTAAGCTGAAAGTTTTTGTTTTTAAGCCTCCAGGACCACCGTTAAGGTATTGCTTTAGAGGATGAGATGATATGGAAATTTTCGTGAGAAAATGCCATGGCTGACCAGGATTCAAACCCTGGACCTCCGGATGAAATACCGAGATACTAGCACTCGCGTCACGGAGGACGGCGTGCTGAATGTTTGTCCCTCGCCAACTGCAGTGTCTAGTATACTAGTCATTGTATTGAATTAGTCTGTTGTGTTTACATTTTACATAAAAATGTGATATATCTGTAGTAATAATCGGATGATGTCTTATGGTTAGGCAGAACAAAAAATTCAGCTCGCCCGTCCCGCTGTAAGCCAGCCGACAGTTTGGTCGACAAAGAGAAAGGGTAAACCTTCAGCTCACTTAGTTTTTAATTTTAATATTTTTAATTTTCCAATATATTTTTTAATTTCTGAATATATGATTGGCCTTGGAAAGATCAACCTGGATAATAGGCGTTTTATGTTAGCTAATACATAATTAATTATTATTTAATTTTCTATTAAATAATCAACTGGATAAAAGTAATCTTAACTACATCATTCATTTATTTGAAACCAAAAATATTAAAAACTGGTTTAAAAAGTAAAAAGAAAATTTAACAATTTTTAGGAAAAGCATCCATTAGAACATCTAGGATGTTAAAAATGTGTGTGTGTGTGTGTGTGCGCGCGCGCGCGTGTGTGTGTGTGTGAGCGCGCGCGCGCGCGCGCTCACATATAAAAATATAATCCAAATTAATGTCAATCTTTGATAAATCATCTCGGTTAACAAAATATTTTTATTTTTTACTGAAGAAGAGATAAAAATCATACAAAATTCGTATTTTCTAAGCTTAAAAATGTTGCAGAAGCTTTATATAGGCTAAATTACTAAATATTTATTCAGTTTGATTATTTATTCTTGGTTTTAATATTAAAAACTGGTTTAAAAAGTAAAAAGAAAATTTAACAATTTTTAGGAAAAGCATCCATTAGAACATCTAGGATGTTAAAAATGTGTGTGTGTGTGTGTGTGAGCGCGCGCGCGTGTGAGATACAAAAATATAATCCAAATTAATGTCAATCTTTGATAAATCATCTCAGTTAACAAAATATTTTTATTTTTTACTGAAGAAGAGATAAAAATCATACAAAATTCGTATTTTCTAAGCTTAAAAATGTTGAAGAAGCTTAATATAGGCTAAATTACTAAATATTTATTCAGTTTGATTATTTATTCTTGGTTTTAATATTAGTGTATTCTCAGGGCCACTAATAGTATGTAGATGAAGAATTTTAAATTCCTTTACTTTATAAGAGAAATTTTAACGAATAATTTAAATTGATTAAGCTCCAGTGTTTACATATTTAAAAAAAAGTGAATATTTTATATTAAAATGGTAAACTTTACGACTTTGTCGCACATTTGAGATGAATTATTCATCAAAGTGTTTTTGGGTGTCTAGCTATCCCCTTCTTCAGTGAAAGGAGGAAGATGAGTAGTGAATTTATCATTTTTAATTTAATATCACTCTCGTTGCGTAATATATATAGGTATAATAAAAGCTGTAAATATATTCTCACACAGATCATATTTTTCTATTGATTTTTTTTTGTCAATAATGTATAAAGTTTCTTTTGTTACAATTTTAATAGCAATTTTAAGCTTATATTACAAAGAAATATTCTGTGGTTAAATTAAAATTTTAATTGCATCGTTTGTTACTAATGTTAATTAATACTTAGATATAATATTTTATTAAATGTTTTTCAGGCAATTATTATTTCGTTTAGTTCATATTTCATTATTATTTTGAATTAGTCATGAAGTCGGTATATTTGGAATAGTAATAGCTAGAGACTGGATTATATGCAACATAAAACGCTTGAAATATGCATGAAAAGTGTCAAAATATCCAACTTTAAATAATAAAAAAATAGTAATATTTAGTTTATTTTATTTCAAAATCATCATATAATTAGGAAGTAGTTGAATAACGTATCGATAAATTAGATAATTAACAATTTAATAATTTGTTTATTTTTGAAAACATAAACAATCAGGTACTGTCCAAATGTTTGTAGTAAAATTGTGTCTTCGATCACTCAAAATATTTTTATAAGTGAAAAGGATCGTTCCACGTCCACAGAGGTAACTGGGCAGTATTTGAATTTGGGGGCTATGTTAGCACTTATTGTTTCTGGCAAAAGTTCACCCTTCCCATTAATAAAACTATCAATTTTACACAAAGGTTCAAAGCCTGGGTTATTGTTCAAAATATTTTCAAATCTTTCTTTAAGATTACACGGAAATCCCTCTGGGCAATGCGGAGTTCATTTGGCGAATTTTATTCATTAACTGAATAGATACAATCAACGCCAAACCTTGAGTTTCAAGCTTTTTAATACTTTTTAATGAGTACTAATCACAGCTGTTTTTTTTTATATTTTTATACTAGAATTGTTGAATGCTTCCTTGGACTGACAAACTGCCAAAAGTAATTGACTACACCTTTGTTTGCAATCACTCTCAAAGTAAAGTCGATTAATATACCTTTGATGGCCTCGAAATGTTCACTGTAAAACAGAACAGCTTCAATCCACATTCCCCATCGAGTTACCACTGGTTCGGAAGGCATTGTACACATTAAACCTTGCTCAAATAAATAAAAAGCGAAACTAATACAATGAACGCGTCAAAAATAACTTGCGTAATTTAATTGTCTAATGAGAGGAGTACTGCAATCCACCGAGTTGGTCTAGTGGTAAACGCGTCCTCCCAAATCAGCAGATTTGGAAGAGTTCCAGCGTTCAAGTCCTAGTAAAGTCAGTTATTTTAACACGGATTTGAATACTAAATCGTGGATACCGATGTTCTTTGGTGGTTGGGTCTCAATTAACCACACATCTCAGGAATGGTCGAACTGAAACTATACAAGACTACACTTCATTTACACTCATACATATCGTCCTCTGAAGTATCATCTAAAAGGTAATTACCGGAGGCTAAACAGGAAAATGAAAGAAAATAAAGAAAGGGAGGAGTGCTGCAGTAAGCGTGTGCGACGCAGAACGGCATCGTCCGTCTTTGTCCTGCGTGAGTCTGAGTTTTATTTGGCCTCATAATAATATTATCCTACCAAAACCATAGATGCGCAGCTGCTAAGTGCGCTCTAAGATCCGTGCAGCTAATAGGTTTGGTACAACGTAAGATTTCATTTATTAACAAGGTACCCTACCGAAAAATATTGTAAATATAGCGAAAATATGCATCATCACTAGATTTTAAGGAAAATATGCAGTAACCGGTGAGAATGGGCTTAATATGCAAATATGCAAATGCGTATAATACGGTCTCTAGTAATAGCATTTCTTTCATTTGAAAGGTTTAGGCTAGAATTACAATCAGGATTGAGATTTTTCACGGTACAAAATTCATCTTTCATAATAATTGTTAGACTATTATTTCTTAGATAAATATAAACGACACATTTTTTTGTATTTATTGAATTACTTAAGCATTAAACTGTAATTGCAGCTGCTTAAATAAATAAATTTTAATTTTTTTAATATTTATTCTACGTGAATAATACTGTAATTTATTACAAGTATATTAATTAATTATTAATATATTCAAACTGTCCTTTATTCTTTTTATTTATCCTTTTATAATAATGTTTAAATATTTTTTACATTAATTTGTAACTGTTTCAATATAAATAAAGTCGTAATTCGATTTGAATTGTCTTTTATTAATAAATTTAAAAAATAATTAATCTACAGTCTGATTTATTTTATTTATACATTCCGGTTGTAGCTGTATTCCTGCTGCAATAGCGTAGCTATAAAGGGAAAGTTTATAGATCAACCAGAATTTAGGAATCGAGGTTTCTGCAAATAAGGTCATTTTAAGATCCCATTGAAAAAACATATATATATATATATATACAAAAAAAAAAAAAATATATATATATATATATAAAACGTTATACATATTTCCGGAAGATGTATGATGTACACCTACTTGTATCTCCCTGCATTTTTATAAATCTCCGGTCTGGCTTTTTATACAAAATTAAAAAAGGGTAAGAAATAATTTTTATCGTTTTTAATTTTTGACTTGTATATAGTGGCCATCGGAAATTAAGCTTTTGTACTAAGAAAGAACTCATTAGGTAATTTAAAATTCCAAAGTTTTAACCAGGTAGGAAAAATATTAAACATTATTTCAAAACCGTTTTGGCCCCATTTTTCGAAAACCCGCTAACTAAAAAAATTTAATATATATCTTCCCAGCTTTAGGATTTTCGATGTCATCGGACAATCCCACATTTTATTTATTTAAAAAAAAAAAAAAACTATTAAGTTTATTCCATGTCGAAAAGAATTGTATCAAAGTTAGGTTAACTTATTAACGTAGATAACTGTTCCATTGAATAAACTTTTAAACTCCAAAAAACAAGGGGCTAAGTGTACGGAAAAAAAAAAAATTTAACTTTAATTTTTAAGATTGAAAATTCAACTGTATCTACAAATAAGTTTCCCCAAATTGCTCGAATTCTTCATGGATCTTTAAAAACCTTAGCGCAAAGCTTAACCTGTTATCTCAGGATGCAGAAAGTCGTTCGTTTGAACGTATATTGTATCGATGAAGGAACATAAGTAATAACAGGCACGAACAAAACAGGCACTAACTAAAAAGTAGGATAGATCTAGGCTCTTGTTTGTAAAAACCGGATGAAGGTTCAAACTGGCTTCAACCATTATGAACTATTATAGTAATGATAACATTACCAATTTTGTAATACATTTCGGTTTAGTCTATATATATATATATATATATATATATATATATATATATATATAGACTAAACCGAATAAAATTCGGTTATTAAATATAATAAAAAGAAATATTTTGCTTAAAAATATTTATTAATTAAACTTACAAAACTGTATTATTATTATTATTATTAATTTCTGGGGTTAACCAATCAACTACACAAACATAAAATAAATAATAACCCAAGAAATTAATAAAGGTAATATTTTTAAGTATATTTAGTTCTATCCACTCAAGAGGAAAATAAACTTAAATAAATTAAATTTAAGTTAAAATTGATATATATATATGTATCGATATATTAATTTTAACTTAAATTTAATTTATTTTTTAAGTTTTTAATTTACTGAGATGAATAGCCTTAGGATATGTATAAATTCCATATTAAATTTTAACGCTATTTTAATCTCTGTTACTGAAATAATGTGTACGAGTATATGAAATTTGTTATCAATATTTCTAACACATAAAAGAATATACAATTTTAAACAAATAACTGTGTAATATAGCCGTACTTTAATCTGGTTGCAAAGCCGATAATTAATTATTTTACAAATCCTGATTGCTGTATATCATATACCCTAATATTCAAAACAAAACATATGGGGTATGACATGGATTAACTTTACCAAAAATAAAGGGAAAATGTTTCAAGTGATGTAATTTATTTCATATTTTTGAGAGTTAAATAAAATATTAACTTCAAATGATTTATACTTTACCGTCTGAAGTACGTAATACGTTTTGCCGATATCGAATTGAAAATACTTATTGCTATTAAAAAAAGAATTTATATTTTATTTTTCTATAAAATTCTATGTATTCTAGAACAATTTGTCAACATACTAAAGAACTTTTCCCATCTATCTACAGCTCTTGATAAAAAGATTGCGTCTTTAAAATTTTCTACGACTTACTATTCATTCATTTAACAAATTTACACGCTACAGATTATAAAATCAAATATATGTATATTTATTTGTAACCGTAATAATTTATTTATTTTTTTATTTATAAGGAAAGGTTTTAGCTTTCTTATTTTATAATGAAGGTTAAAGACACATGAATATAATTTTATAAATTATTTAGAATTTAATTATATTTTTTACTAGGAATAACATAAAATATTTTAAACATGTGGTTCAAAATGAATATCTGGTTTTTAAAGTTAAATAATATTTATTTAGTTTTACTTATATTGATAAATAATAATGAAATGAAAGAAAAAAAACTCAAATAGTTTTTCGGGTAAGTGTTTATTATGAGCACCATTTGTCACACGGCACACATGCAGCCGATAGTTTATCCCATTTTTAATCAGTAAATCTGGAGTAATTGATGCGACAACTGCTTCAATCCTGTGATTCAAGTCGGGTAGGTTAGCTGGTAACATTAGCACACACACTTGACCCTTTATAAATCACAAAAGAAAAAACGAACGGGGTCAGATCGAGCGAACGTGGAGGCCACGGCATTCAAGTCCTGTCATCTGGTCCCCGGCGACCAATCCAGCAGTCGAGGAGAATTTCATTCAACCAGTCAACGCGTTATGCCAGTCTCCGGCGTTATGCCAGTAAGGAGGCTCACCGTCTTGTTATCAAATAAAGTTCTATGGTTTGTATTGCAGCTGAGGAAAGAAATATAGTTACAGCATATCAAGATAGTTCATTCCAGAAACACTTGCTTCTACGAAAAAGAACGGTCCGTAAACTTGCCGTCGGGATACGACACAAAAAACCATTCAGTTTACGGGCGTCTCGTTCACACTAAAAAATTTCGTGAGATATTCTGATCCCAAGATACGAACATCATAATGTTCGTATGAGGGGTTACTTTTCTATTAACATGAAATGTTAATTCGTCACTGAATAAGAAACGGTAAAGAAAGTCTTCATCATCACGGTGCATGATATCACTTGCGAAGCTAGCATGCAAACCACAATCTGTAGGCTTCAGGTCTTATAACAGCTATAAACGATATGGATGCAGTTGTAAGCATTTCCTTAAAACCCTCCGACACAGACGTCACTGGAATTGCTAATTCGCGGCTAGTCTTCCTAATAAATTTCCTAGGACTACACACAAAAGACTCTTTTACACGTTCAACTTTGTCTTCGGACATATTCGATCGTGCTTCAAACTGAACGCACGTTGAACGGTAATTACCGATTTACACTTTGCAAACAGCAAAACACAAAAGGTCTTCTGTGGGGGGGGGGGGGTCACCATATTTGCTACTAGCGCTTTCAAGCGGAAGGTACAAGAAACAGTTTATGAGTTTGCACACAGCTAAAATTGTTTAAATTGCTTTTTCATTTCACGTATAACTAATCAATGTACGTAAGACTTGATATTACATAGATTAAAACTTCGACAATCATTTTGAAATACACTATTATAATAAGGCTTTCTAAAATAAATAATTTGTTCACATTTTACCTTACGAACTAATTTTTAATTATGAAATTGTTGTAGAATATAATTATAAGAGACAGTTAGTTATAAGAGAAAATATAAGTTCTCTGATACTAAGAAAAATTAAACTTTTGTACTTATACGACAAGTTAAGCTTGTAAATATAATTGTCAGGTATACCGTATTACTTATGATATTTGCATTTTAATATCAGTTCTCACATCTGTGTATGCGCTACACTCACTCATTAAACATATATTCATAGAATGGCGTGTATTTTCTGCTGTGTAAATCACAGGGGTGGGAATAGTAACTTGATGAGGGCTGCCAACCAATTAAAAAAGGAATAAACTTTGTTCACTGACTCTACTATAATGACTGTAGAAACTAGATGACACAGTTTTATTTTTATTATAATTTTTTATTAATTTTGTTATCGGTTTCCTTATTAAGTAGTAACCCACTATACTGTAAAAATATGTTAATGTAATTTGGTATTCATTTAAAATTAACTAAATAGTTTTTAGTAATTATAAAGAATGTTTATATGATTAAAGTAGAATATGGTTTTAGCAAAATAAAACATGGGTAAAAATTGGTTATACTTTTTTATTTCACTAAAATTTACAGAAAGTTAGTCTTAGTTTAGGCCAATATTAACCGCTTCCTACATAAAAATAAAGGTAACTTTCAAGAAATTTGAAATAAAATACCTTCCACCTGATAAAAACGATAAAAGAAATAAAAGATTATGAAGTTAAGATATTATCAGCGAACTTGAGATAAGACTCCTAGGAATACGGAACTATGTGTTATTTTATGGACTAAGTTCTCAACGAATTATCTTGAATCTTCGCTAGAAAAATTCTTATATATCATCAATTTATAATTATATATCATCTATTAAATGGCAACAGGATAACAGAATTATACTGTATAAGTCCAGTAATAAGTATCAATATGGAAAATAATAAATAAAAATACCTTAAAATCGTTTATAAAACTAATTTAATGTCTCTTTGTTTAGTTTCGTTAAAGAAATTTAGAAAAGACCGACTGAAAAATTAATTCTACAAAATTAAAAATATCTAAATCATTGTGGTGAAGAAAAAAAAGATTATAGAACAGTTAAATTGTAAATTAAATTGAACAATTAAAACAATTGTCGGAATACGTAAATCGTCTCCATAAGTAATTTGTCTCATAGCCGATGGAATATTTTGATACATATTATTGCTTTTATATTTTGAAAAAATAGCCATTAACATTTGTTAAACTGAAGTAGCGTCGTCATAATGATTTGTTAGTTCGTTTCAAACGGTAGTATAGCAAAAGGCTCATTTTCCCTTTAAATCATTACATCAGCTTAAAATACCTCTTAACACAAGTTACAAGTAGGACATATTGTCTATCTTAATCTCCCAGTGGACAACCGTAATACAGATCATGCGTTATTTTCATCAATTTTGAAATTGGCCTACGTTAAATATATGTAGTGAACTCATTACACACATCATAAAATGTTTTGGAGAATCTCTTTACTTGAACATGTTTTCCGGGGCTCATTATGTAAAAAAAAAAAACAAAAAAAAAAAACACTGTTTCGGCGCCTGATTAATTTATGAAAATAAACTGAACTTGATTAACTGGAGAAATTAATGTACAATAATTAACTCAACTTCCACAATTTAATACGTATTACCGGACAGAATTTTAACTATTTTAGAGCCTTTAGCTGCACTGACAGATTAGCTCTTTTCAATGAAAGAAATTCTAGGACAACTCACTACTTAAGTAACGAGTTAAATTATTTAAGTTATTCTAGGATAACCCATTTAACCCACCGGATTGGTCTAATGGTTAAATGTAAATCAGCTGATTTCGAAGTCGAGAGTTCTAAGGTTCATATCCTAATAACGGTACTTACTTTTATACGGACTTTAATACTAAATCGTGGTTACCGATGTTCTTTGGTGGTTGGGTTTCAATTAATCACACATTTCAGGAATGATAGAGCTGAGACTGTACAAGAATACACTTCATTTACATTCATACATATCATCCTCACTCATCCTCTAAAGTAATACCTTACGGTAGATCCGGAGGCTAAAACAGAAAGAAAGAAAGAAAGAAAGAAAGAGAGAGAGAGAGAGAGAGAGAGAGAGAGAGAGAGAGAGAGAGAGAGAGAGAGAGAGGATAACCCATTACTTACACTGTGGGGAGCATTATGTCATATATTTGATGCAGCTTTTATTTATTCTGAGATTAATCACTTTCTTAGTCATATCAGGCAGTTTATAACATACAGTACAAGAGAAAAGAAGGTTTCTATTAACCGTCAAAAATGACATAATACAGGTTTTAAACTAAGATAACTCAAAAAATATTACGTGATAGAGCATTTTTGATTACATTGTTTAGATTTAGCATAACAATAGAATGTTTTGTTTTAACATACTTATAGAATTTTCATTAACATATCTGTTCCGAAAATCGCGTAGACCAGAACTGTTGAACCACTTATATATATTAACGTAAATCTAATATAAAAAAGTAAATTTAGCTACCAAGTTGAAAAGGTAAAATAATCAAATTTCTTTATTTAATAAAGAATGTGGGTGTAAACATGATACTATATTATTAAGATATTTCTATCCATTCAAGAGACAAAATATGAAGGAAAATCACCATTTTTAATTGAACTTTTTTTTTATATAAATAATCTATAGACAGGACAATTTTACGAAAATCATAACGTGTTTAAAAAAAAGAAACATAAATTCGGCTCATTTATTGCAAGTTAGATTACCCAAAATCCAAAAATGTATATATATATATTATATATAAGTTTAAAAAACAGTTTACCAAATTCCAGTTAAATTTCCTCGAGCGCTTTCGGCTATTCTGCCATCCTCAAGTGGAATATAATTATGATTAAAATTGAAAACGATCATAATTGAATTATATATATATAATTATTGGTCGTAATTTTATTATTCGTCAAAAGTTAAAGTTTAAGTCTAAGTTACTACGTCCGTATTGTAATAGTTTCTCAATTGTTATCTAATTGAGCGAAAAAGACCGAGTCCCGGCGGGGATGTCCCACTCGTGGTGTCCCCGTTAGAGGCATTGGCATAAAGACCGATACCTCCCGGAATGGGAACCAGGGACGGCAAACCGTGCCTGGAGGATCCTACTTTGAGGGTTGATTTTGTGGCGGGCATAAAGTAAGATCCGACCGGCGGGCCGAGACGTGGAGGCCTGTTAGAGTAAAGGACACACCCCTGGACTGTGTAATACTTAACTGCACGATCCGAGAAGAAGATAAAAAATTATTATCTAATTATAAAATTAGTTATTTAAAATCTGTTATCTAATTATAAAATTCTCGTTATAAAATATATATTTACATATATATATATATTAAATAATAGTATGAATTTTTATATATAATGTATCAAAAAATTATAACCCTTCGGTTGGATGGTAAAATAAGTAGAACACAAAATATTCAGATCCAGATAAGTCACCATGAAAACAATATAAATAAATATATGATACACAGATAAAATATTCAGATCATAAATATTTCATATCATAATTCTTCAGGTAAAAACAAACATTCTAAATATTATGGCATTATTACTTAAAAATACAAAACAATAACATAACGTTTCATCTTCAATGTGACGCTTTATCAAGTTTAACTAAAAAACAAAATAAAAAAAAAATACGGGTAATATGGAATATTTTTGATCTGAATATTTTATTTGCTATTTATATTTATTTCTATTATTTGCGTAGTGACATATTTGGATTTGAATATTTTGTCTTCTTGTTTTATATATATATATATTATACTGGTATGTATATAAATAGGAAAAATTGTTAACGAAATTCAGTATCTCGTTAACATAACTAATTTAGAATGAACTCCTGTGTATCGGGTACCATAACCTAACAAAGGGATGCGATTTAATTGAACTGGACTGCGTTGAACTGCATCGATAATAATTTCATCAATAACAGCGTCGCGTTGGACAGATCGTTCGTAGCTGGTACGAATACTAGTACTAAACCCGAAGATTACTAGTACTTCCCGAAGATTGCAACAAATCACTCCAATGTTTTGGAATTTTGAATCCTACGATTTGAAAGACGTATTTCATATTCTACTGCAGCAGCTGTAGCATTATATACACCGAATAAGCGTTTTTCTCTGTTGTAAATAAGTACGGCATTACTGCAATGGCAAACCGATTACGTTCAGACTAAAATTAACAGAAATTTTCGCTAACGACAATACCCGATATACTTACAATATACCTTATAATATTAGTACACTATACCTTACAGAATGATTTAAACACTAACATAGTATTGCGCATTACTGATCAGCTGTTGTTATTTTATTGGCAACTTTGAAATAATAATTTTTCAAATAATTTATTGTATTTCTGTCATTAATAAAAAAATATTATCTAAGTAATTTTTATTTATTTTTTCATATTTTACAATATTTATGTAATTTCCGGTTTTTTTAAACTTTTTAACGGAACTTTTTAAAAGTAAAGTTTGCTTTTATCAATTTTTACATCGTCAAATATTTGGTTTTTGTTTATATTAGTTATTAATATATTAATTAAGTTTCTGATAAATATACTATTTCTAAATAAATTTCGAATTTTTCCTACTTTTCTTTGTTTTATTCAACTTAAACCATTATGTTCAAAATTAAATTCTGTACAAATTTGTTTAAAATTTTCATGTGTTTACCCATTTATCAAAGTTATTGTGAGTCAAACATAAAAACAGGATTTTTTACCGCAATTTATTTTTTTCACTCCAAATTTATCAATACCTATTGCAGATACGGTTCTGGGACTTATTTTATTCAATTTTTCTGGTCAATACCATAAAAATTAATTAATTCTGTCCCTTAATTAACTTCCTAAAAATTTCAGTACGACCTCATAGGTAGCTGAAATCCGAAAGAAATATTACACTAGTCGTAACTCGCAAACGAAGCATTTTAGGACGTTTATATGAACTTTTTCCATTATTTTTCACTAGTAGATTACCTTATGAAAGTCTCAGGCGAACTTCGTGATAAATTCTGTATGTAGTTTGTTCACAAAACTGGGAAGCCTGCAGCCATTTAATAATATAGTTCTACTCTAAAGTAACATAAAAGCGAGCAATGAAATGGTTTCTCATTGTTTCTATTAAGCTGATATATTTTAGTAATCCGGAGCATATTTACAAACCTTCCGAAATTCGGGTAATATTCGACCTATGTGGAATATCTTTAATGTGTTCACTAGATGTATAATAAGCAGTATTAAATTGTAACTAGAATAAACATATTTTTTATTTTATATATTTGATTAATTAGCGTTTATATCGATTGTAAAGTAATTGAAAATATCCCAGAAAATACATATTGTTTTATTTTTCTTATATTTTCAACAAAATTGAAAAACAAAATTGTTACTAATCTGAAAAATTATTATTTATTGTTTTAGTATTCTGATCCTAATATAAAACTTTTTCTGACTATTGATTACATTTTATGATTCTACACATCAAAGTAAATAACCAATGTTCCATGAAAAAAAACCATTTTTTTTGTAAAATTTAATTATTAACATAACTGTGTTCTTACATAATTGTAAGAATAGTTTGACTTGTTTGAAATTAGGAAAATCTTAAGTAAAAATTTTCTTAAATCAGAAAGTTATTACTTTTTTAATTATTTAAAAATAAATCGTCTATTTTTTTAATACTTAACGACGTAGACAGAAATTAAGATATTTCAACATTATTTAAGTATCTTATTTTTTTTAAATATGAAAAGAGTAGTAATTGGAAAATTTCAATCTTGTTTTCTTCTAATTGATCCGATTTAACAGCTGTGCCGTTCACTTTGCACAGCTGGGTGAGATAATTTGAAACTAAGGCGCCGGATAGACAGATAGAGACAGAAAACAGAAAGTATGGTTTAAAATGAGATCGGTGTAAATTTTGGGGAGAAATAAAGGGGAGTGAGAATGATATATTAGAGATAAAAAAGATAAAGGGTGTGAGAAAAGAGAAATATACATTCGGGAAGAGCTGTTTGCTCGAACAGAACGCCCACACACACGAGTCCCGGGCAACCAGCTAGAACGACCAACTAACCGCTAACAACACAAAAGCAATCACAGATCCAGACGAACAATACTGAATACTGGGAAGTCAACAAAAAGATACTCAACGAAAAGCGACTAACTATTTGCATTGTTTTGTCTTTAAATACGAATAATAGAGATTAAATGAGCTTCTCTCATGCTGTGGGTTTATATATTCATTTTTTTAAAAATAAAAATAAAAAAAAACATTTTAGTACGTGCAAACTAAAGTTTTAGCTTGCCTAAAGTTTTTATTTAAAATTAAGAGAAAAAATAAAAAAATAAACTGCTGCCTGTTTATTATAATACGCATGTATCTACTTTATTGTGCTTTACTCTTAAGTTTTTTACTCTTATTTTTTTTATGATAAACCTAGACTGAATGACTTTCAACACAGAAAAAAGAATACTTTTTTAAATTATTTAGGTTATTTGGAATAACACAAATCTTTCCAGCCATAATTCTCAAGTAATAAAATTATCCTATTGGAGACGTATAGGAAAAGTAATAAAAAATAATATATTCTCCTAAAGAATTTTCCCAACATAGCTGATTTTTACAGAAAAAATAAAACTCTCAGACCAAAAGTTTTTATAGAAAGAACTTCGAGCACTTTCGACTGTCCATACCATCCATCATCTTCAATATAATTTTATGAAATATAATTATAATTTTGAATATAATTAATGAAATAAACAATGTTGCTTTTAAAATCTAGTAACTTCTAACTAAAAAAAAGGTCCCTGTTAAATAGATACGAAATTTACAATAGGCTTAACCAAATTTGTAAAATTCATTAATTATTTATCACTTACTTATCTGAATAGAAAGTTATTAACAAATATTTGTTATTCATTTAAACAAATGGATAATAAAAAATAATAACAAGGTACCGGGTTAAGTACCTTGGGCTCCACCTTGATCGTCATTTGACGTGAAAGTACCACGTGAAAGAGAAAAGGAAGCAATTTGACAGTATAAGAGACTTTGTTCGTTGTTAGGAAGGAACTCGCACCTGCCATTATCCAATATACTTTTGATAGGCAAGAGGTAGGCGCTACAAATTATCGAGTCCCGGCGTGGGCGACTCTCTGGTTGCCTCTGTTAGAGGCAGGCAATAGTAGACAGAGTCCCGGCTCCTGGGGAGGAATAGCCGAGTCCGGCATAGTCGAGCCTGGTAGATCCTTGCAGTTGGGATTAGAGGCGTGGCACCTCCCAGGGGTGTGTTATTCTTAAATTCGGGTCAGGCCCTGGAAGATTTCGAGAAAAAACAAAATTCCTAGACAACAGTAAATATGTCTGGCGACTGAAACGCCGTCACATGCTGGACTTGGGCTGTATGAATGACACTTGAGCTGGTTCTGTATCAAACATATGATAAACGTTTTTACTAAATCTTAGTAAGGAGCCAAGCATCCTTTTGTTTCTTTCCGTCGAACTAATTATGTTAATATTTTGTTTGTCTCTATTGTTTCATAATGTTGTTATTTTATTTTGGTTTGTTTTTTCACTAGTTTATTGTGATCTCTTGATCCCAATTAATGCAAGTGTGTTTATTGATACAGACCTTACCTTTAATATATAGGTAGTTTATTTATATATGTACGCTTTACTCAAGGTGTTCACTGGAAACCCCTCTTCAAGAGCTTTTTTGCAAAGCAATTTACTTGTGGTTTTTAATCTGAACCGTTCTTAAATACGCAATTTGTGACAGAAAAAAATTTAACAAATAAACTGTTAATATTATCAATTATTAATTTTAATTTAATATATTTATATACTAGCATTCACCGTCACGGCTTCGCTTGCAAAATCCATAACCAAGATTTGAACATAATAAAAAAAATTATTGGTCAACGCCAAGCTTATTATTTTTTTTGTATTACACAAAAAGAGTAATCATTCGAGGATTTTTTGTATTTTAAATATATTACATTTTTTCAAAATTAAAATATTTTAAATACTTATAAGGGTATTTAAGATTTTCAATAAATTATTTGGTAGGATTATACGAAAGGTTGTCTCTAAAGTAAAGACCGCTTCATTGTAAAAAAATTTGCTCTGAAAATTTTATAAATATTTTTTATTTCTCTTAAACCTCATACCTTAAACTACTTCTTTATATAATCGCCCCATAAATTAAGATATACACCAGCTTCAATATACCTTCGTCATATTCTTCTGCCGCCAATCCATTTAGCCACTGATTAACAGCATTTTTAAGTTCATCGTCACCCACGAATTCATACCACTCAAAAATTCTTTTAATTTCCAAAAAAAAAAAATAATGGTAATCAGGAGAACTATATGGTGGGTGATCGTAAATTTCCCATCCAAATGTTCTTAGTAAATCACGTGTCGGAACCGCAATATGTGAACGTGCATTATCGTGCAGCAGGACGATGCGTCGGTCAGCCGCTTACGTCGCCGGTTTTGAATAGAGCGCTGTAACTTACGTAGAGTTTCGCAGTAGGCTTCTGCATTTATAGTTGTTCCACGAGGCATGAAATCAATCACCAGTAGTGTATATGTAAGACATCAAAAATTTCAAAGCAGATCCCATACAGATTTTTTTGTGACTTTCCGTTAAGACATGCGGCATCCGACGTGCACTAACCTTACTGAAGCCTAAATGGTCATGAAAAATGCGACCGATAATAGCTCTTGAAACATCACGATGATTATCGAGGGCCTCCACGAACGTTCTTCATCGTGCACATTAATTCTGTTATTTGTAAACCTTTCATACCATTTTCCGATGTTTCTTTCATTCATTACATTATCACCTACAAAGCAACCAACCTGCCTATGAATTTCAGCCGGCTTAAGATTTTGATGGTTTAAAAAACATATGACTCCACATATTTCACAGTCGGCGGCAACATCGATTTTCCTATTCATTTTATAACGTAATAACTCACACGTAATCAAAGATACTGCAACGTAACAACTTACAGACAACAATGCAGTGTGAATATTACTAGCGTGGCCATGAACGACACAGGTTCGCCAACCTTAAGGAGAGAAATTTTCCAGCGGTCTTTAAATAATTACGTATCATTCTCTGATTTTTATAAAATTTCTTTTAATTCTTGATTAGTTCTGCAGTTTGTTTCTCATTGATGCATTTAGAATATATCAAATAAAGAATAATTTCTAGTTTTGGAATGTAAATAAATTTTCAATAAAAAGTTTTTATTTTATTGTTTTGATAACAATATCTAATTTTTACGGCTGATTTAATTTTGACTTTCTATCAATTTACCTTCCTTTAATCGATGTAAATTTTAAATTCAACTACTATACATTAGGTTTTAACATAATACTAATAATGTAACGCGAGTATCTATTAAGTGAGTGATAACTGAGAAAATAGTTCGAGAAGTTTATTCGATACAGTAGTACAAACCAGACTTCGATCAGTATAAAAGTTGAAATTGGATACTGCACTTCAAAGTTACCGTTTATTTCATTTCCTCTTTATAAACTATTACTTCTGAAAGGAATTTGTAATTAACTTTTCCATTAGAGGAAATTTCAATAAAGTTGTTATTTATTATTCAAATACTCTAGATTTGATTTTATTGAAATTGTTAAAAATTTCTTAATTGAAATTAAACTTTTTCAATTTTAAAGTTTCTAGATTCAGAATTTTTAAGTTTCTAAAAAAAATAATTCTGTTGTATCAACGAAATAAAACAAAATAAATTATCCTGTCAATCAAGGAAGAAATATATTATTATTATTATTTCAATAACGTATTAATTTTAAATTCAATTATCCTTTACATTAAATAAGTGGGGAAATTAATTAAAGTTTATTTACTTATTATTTAATAATGTAACAACAAATTTCCTTTGTGACTTACAAAGTAGGATCAGTAACCATTAAATTGATGACCTTAGGCTCAATTTCTGGTAAAAATCTGAATTTTCATACAAAAATATGAATAAGCTTTGTAGATTCCCTACTAATTAAAACAAAACTTAAAATACAAAAAAGTGTAATTTTTTAAAAAATTCACCAAGATAAATCTTATCTATTATAATTTTCGAATATTGTATTGAACAATAGTTTGCAAGAAATTTCTTCCCGAATTTTTATAATTCATACACAAACTATTTTACCAAATCTGAGAATCAAAGTATTATAAAAATATTCGATTCGATGGAAGTCTGGTCCATTTGTAAAAATCGTTAGATTTATATATTGTTGGTGCTACGAATTTACAAGAATAAAATGGTGTGAACGTTAGCTAGAAATGGAACAAAATGCTAAAATCGACTGGAATAATTATATGAGATAGGTTTGTGTTCATGCTATTCAAAAAAGAGATGTGTCAAAAATCGGAGGACGAGGAATGATAGTAGAAATTGATAAAAGGTTATTCACAATAATGTTAATTTATTTTTTCTTATTTTCCATTTATGTTCAGTGAAATCTTCTCTTTATCATCCAGCAGAAGTCAATCATCATATTTTCTCCCATCTACCTTGATAACATTGTTACATCTGTAACATATCTTGGCGGAATCACTCTCCTTGTTCATCAATGATGTCAGCTAACTTTAAAGGGGAAAAGTCCGAATGAGAATGTAAAAAATAAATTTTCAATAACCTTCTGCAGCCTAAATTTTTGTAGTTCACTAAGAGTGCATTTATACATAAGCTGATCATGGTTCTCAGTTTTTTGTTTCCAAGAAAACTAATAACAACACCTAAATATTTAAAGAAAAACCTCAAATATTTAAGTGAAAAACCTCACCTAAATATTTAAAGCCATCTGTATATTCATCTAAATCTTTTAAAAAATTCTTCATCAGGCCTAGTTTTATGTGTAGAGGTGGTAAAATAATACCATCTGCATTGACAACATTTTCCTTCCCTGGGATACTGATTTCTTTTTAGCCAGTCTTTAACTGTGTAGTGTTTATCTGCAGCTCGACTACAGCTCCCACAAACACAAGGAACACATAAATTTTGTAAAGCTACCCTGGAGACCAAGAAGAAGCACTTTACTTTTAGGTCAGCAGTGATTCGTCATGAGTGTTCATCATACTTAATAGCTTTTAAAATTTTTGACTTACTTTCATATGTTTCTTTCATTCCTACAGCATATGCTACCGGTAAAACTTATCCAAAAACTTATTTCAGTTATGCAATAACACTGCCTTTAAGCTTCTTTTTGATGAGTCTATAAACAAATGCCAATCATGGATAACATATTCAATGTCCATTTCAGACATTAGCCCCCTAACATCATGGAAGGAATAAATTAAATCATCTTTTCTAAAGTATTTCAGTAAATTTTTGTCTCAAATTCTATATAGTGAAATTTTAGTATCCTTCTTTAATAAATTCAATTCTTTAAGTTGTGAACTTAGGAGTTCTGCAAGTTGTTTCGACAAATACAAGTCACAAATTTGGTCGGTCAATTCTACTTGTGTGATGAAGTGTGTTTCAGTATTTGATTCTTCTGGAAAGTAATTATTATCTATTGAAGGTGAAAATTCATCGGTTGAGCTTTCAGGCAAATCAGAAATTTCTTTTGAAAAAGTTGGAGCAATCGAAATCTGTAAATCAATATCATGAAGTACCGGTCTCATAACTGAATGAATATTTGGGTATCCACTACTGCTTTTATTGTTTGAATTGAAACCAGTAACATTTGTTAAGCAAACATAGTAGTCATCATAATGGCTATTAGGCACTTGCCAAATCATAGGTACACCAAAAGGCAACTGATCTTTATTTCCTTTTAACTATTGGGTTAGTTTAATGTGTAGCACTTTATGCATGCTACATGTGGAGCTCAGGTTTTATCTTGGTCTACCAAGGGACAGTCAAAATAATGTTTTGTTAGCAGTTTTCAGCAGATTCGATACTGGTTTTCATTGACTTTTTGTGGTGAAACCTCCACAAATGTAAAAAAAAATATTTGGAAAGTGATAATGCTAGCAAGTGCTAAAAATAGTACTCAAATCAATTAAACACAGGAAAATAATATTAGTTCATTCATGAAAATCCAACTTCTTTTACAAACCGATTCATCAGTATTTATTACTTATAACTACAATAATTTTTTCTTTTTTTTAAATCTGTTCTTATTATTTTTCTTAAGAATATCAAGTTATTAAATTTAATTATTTACATAATCTTAAACATTTATTAGTAAATGTATAAATTATGTTAACATTTGCAAATTTTTTTGTGCAATATATTTTTCAGTTTTTTATTTTTGTAACCGTTATTCCTGGAAGATAATTTTCAATTTTATAACTTTTTATATAAACTGTATTATTATTACTCTCCCTTCCATGATTTTGGTCTTAATTTGCACTGATTAGCTAGTGCCACCTCAGTATAAATACTACTATGAGTCTGTATTAAAGAAAGATCTGACAATGTTGTATATTTTGAGTATGACTGATCTCTGGAAATCTCTCTATAAATATGTATGTATTGAGTCCTAACTGTTATAGATGAGGTGTGAGGTCCGTGATTGACAGAATAAGGAGGATGATGATGACTTTCTTGTTTCCAGAGCATTTTTATTTCTATCACTAGACTGGTGTATTTGATTTGCAATGTTGATGGATGGCAATGTTGATTAGGTAGGTAGATTTTCCTTTTTTAGATTGGAAGGTGATGTCTGCTCTATTGGCAGGGATTGTTTCATCTGTATGAATACCGACATCCCTGTACAGTGTGTATTTAGTATTTTTGAGAATGAATTTTGGTGTGTGTTTGTTATGGGGATCTTTGTTTTTTTATGAGTTGTATGTTGTGGCTAGTGCTTGGTTTACTGCATTAGTTACTGCATTATGTCTGGCTGGATATTAGGTTCTGGATAGAATTCTGATTAATAATTAATAATAATAATAATAATAATAATAATAATAATAATAATAATAATAATAATAATAATAATAATGATAATAATAATAATAATTGTGGGGATTACATATACAGGACTTGAGCGATAGATGCAAAAAAAACCCTAAACATTATAAAATGTTTATCGAACATCAATTGGGGCTCAGATAAAGAAATATTATTGGGACTATATAAGGCATTGGTACAATCAAAACTAGACTACGGATGTATTGTATATTCATCCGCTAAGAAGTCGCATTTAAGAAAGTTAGATGTAATTCATAATACAGGAATAAGATATGTGACAGGCGCTTTCCGCACAAGTCCGGTGACTAGTCTAATGTCCGAAGCCGGAATAATGCCACTACATTATAGAAGAGAGATCCTTTTGCTAAGATATGCAGCAAATATATGGGCTTTCTTGCCCATATAAATAACAAACTTTTTAATAATCGTCCTTTGGCTGCATTATACGAACATCGTGCTACCTATTCCAGACCAACCGGAATTAGGTACCACGAATTAAGAAGAAAATATGAAATTGCTATACCAGAGACACTAGCAATTTCTACGAGAGAAATACCGCCATGGCTCTTGCTAGCGGTAAATACAAGGTTGGATTTCTTTCAGGGAGAAATAAAAAAGAAGCCAGCACTGATCATCCAACAGGAATTTTTAGCAGCGGTCAGTAGCTACAAAGAACATATTAGAATTTATACTGACGGTACTAAAACCGAACATGGTGTTGGATGCTCCATATATGTAAATGGAGAAGCCCATTTTTGGAAACTACCAGATATGGCCAGTATCTATACGGAAGAACTTACTACCATACAGCAAGCTCTTCGGTACACAGAACACTATTGCAAAGAGAGAGTGCTGATGTGTTCCGATCCCCTAAGTGCAATTGTTGCAATTCGAAACAAGAAAATTAAGGATTTGCTAATTGCAAACATCCTGTCCATTTTATACGTTCTAAATCAACGAGGACAATGATGTGTATTTGTGTGGACTCCAGGGCATGCTGGTATTGCAGGTAATGAAAGCGCAGACGAAGCTGCCAGAAAGGGAACAGTCTGCGATGTTTTTGATGCAATTCCTATAAGGGAGGCAGAGGTTAAAAACTGTTTAACTAACATAATAAGAAACAAATGGAATACTGATTGGAGGAGTTTAAATACAAAATTAAACTCAGTCAAAACTTCTTCGTATAAATGGAAAAGCGACATAAGTTGACTCATCGAGAACAAGTGGCTGTGACCAGACTTAGAATCGGTCACACGTGAATAACAAATTCATATTTGTTAACCAAGAGACCAATGTGCGGTGTTTGTAATAAAACACTTACAATTAAGCATCTAATGGAAGAGTGTACCATATATGAGGACCTCAGAAAGAGCTTCCTGCTAAGAAATGATATTGCTGCTGATCAGGATAATGGAAAAGAAGAAAAGATAGTTGCTTATTTATACGCCAGTGGACTTCTTAGAAGTCTGTCAAAGTGAAAATTTAAAGCTGTATTAAACAAACCCTAAGAGGTAGTTTTATATATATAAGGAAGTCTCGAAGCGTGGCATGTACAGTGATGGGAGGTAGCCCTCTTGCCTAAGCCACCCTGGCTCGCCTGCATTCAAGAGCAGGGAGTCGGGGTGTGTCCAATGATGGCATAGGGGATCCTCAAGGTTGGACTGAGGGCGTGAGGCTATGGGTAAGCGCAATGCATGCCTGTAGCCAAGTAGATCAGGACCGGGAAGGGTAGCCTCTCTGCCGAGGGGATTTTTGGCCGCCCTGAACAGGTGTCAGATTGCTCTTATGACGCTGGGAGGACCCCAATGGGTTATATCCTACGGTACTATTTATAGGGGGGAGTCAACTGCCACAGCATCCTGGGACGACTGATATACTGCTAAACGGCGGTTCTGGTCGCCCCGAGGGTGCTAAAATTAATAAATAAACGAGACAGATAGAAGGAGATAATGGTATTGTATGAACTTATATTTTTACTTTCATGTTCTTTGAGAATTTTATCTGAAATTTTAAGATCGGGGCCCTTTACATCCCATGAGTGTTGTTTTTTGTTGTTGTGTCTTAATGTTTTTGTGTAGTTTGTGCTTTTAAATTAAATGTAAGGGCCCTTTACACCCTTACATATGACGACCGTGGTGGTGATACTAACTTCTTTTTAAGAAGGTGACGAGGGCTAATGAGCATAGTAGTCGATGCCCGTAAAATACAAAAAAAATAATAAAAATAATAATTTCTTTATTATACCCTTTTCTGATCAATTTTTATTGTATTATATTACATAATCTATAAGTTGCGTCCAACAAAATATTTACAAATAAAATCCAAAAATATTCAGTAGTTTAAGATTAGATACATCTTTACGGTAATCTAATAACACTTAATGAAAAGTTATTTAATGATTTTCGTCTTTGCTATTAATACAATACTACTTAACTCTAGATTGAACTAGGTCATTAGTGATAAGTCATTAGTTTTTAGTACTTGTTTGTTATATCTTTTTCTCTATTCATCTCATAGTTAATGTTACTTAAAATTATTACAGAATTCCTTTATTAAAAACCTACTACAATTGTACAGCTGTTCTTTAGTTTTTCGTTTTATTTACTTTTATTTCAATTATCATTATATCTTTAATGTTTATCTTTTTCTCTTCATTTCTTTCATTATTTTGTTTCTTCTTTTTTTACTAATCTTCATTACAAGTTCTTATATATTTTTACATTTTGTGTAGTAATGTACTATTTATTATTGACTGCAATATAATTCTTAATAAACTTTTTTTATTTAACTTAAAAAACACGTTCATATAACTCATTATTTCTGAAGCTACTTTTCCAGATTTAATGTGATTCTAGTTTTTTTGTTTAAAGTAAAAACAATCTCAACACTTATAATGTATAAATAATTTTTGTATTATGTTTAAAAATTATAATCAGTTGAACTCCAGTTAAAACTAATCTAAATTTTGATTATATAAAACAAAATCAAAGAGAATAGTAAATTAAAAAAAAATATATAATTCATTTATTTAGATATTTTTAAAGTATTTTAAAGGATTTAGCTATAAACTAAAAGCTCTTTTATTTATTTCGCAGTAAATTTTACATAATTAATAGTTCATTATACAACAAGCCTATAATGGTAGCCATTAATGCACGAGTGCAAAGTAAGTTATGACACGTGCCTTGACGAGTGCATTAATGGCCATTATAGAGAGTTGCATACTGTATTTTTTCTATAGCTTAGAAAATAATGGGATTATTGATTTAAATCAATGATAGAATACATTATATTTTTAGACTACATAGTATTTTTTTTAATTTTTCAAAAAATATATTAACACTTTTCTCTGTCAATAAGTCATTAGTCATAATTTCTGCATTTTCTTTAATAACGATCAGGGTTAAAGACATTTCATCCTCAGAATTTGACATAATTAACAAAAGGATAAACAGTATAATACAGGAACATAGTTACCTGTATGTGTACTTTCAAATTAACCTCTACTTACTAAATATTCAACCGGATTAAAATCAAAGTAAAAAAATACCCTAATACATTAAACAATAATGCTTCTGATTGGTCAGTGGTTTAAAAGAAGAGCTTTTGATTAGTTGAAAGCTTCCTGTATCATAATGTCATAATGACTCTCATTATGATACAGGTTCCAGCAGTGTAATTCGAAGTTATAATACAGCTGTAGAATTACTTTATTTAAAAAAAAATATATTTTTTTCTAGTGTAAACTACTTTTTCCTAGGTAATAGGAAAATATTTAACGACAGTATATTTTGATAAATTCTTACTAATATTTAATAGGCAATGAATGATTTCCTAAATTAAACATTAAGACAAAGAAAACAGCTCATTTTACTAAATTAAATGTTAACATTCAGGACTAATTAAGAAACTCATCATCTTGAAGTAACGTTATCAATCAGATAAACCTACCCGAATGTAAATTTAAAAAAAAGGTTACTATGGAGCATAAAGAGATATAGAATGCTGATGGATTTTAACAAAGTAATGTTTTATATTGAAATAAAGGTATATTTTCAGGATATCAGAAACACCTGACAAAAAAACACAGCAGAAAATCCCGGTATCTATCTACAGGTAGCTTTTTTACATTTATTCTACCTCAAGACTGGATACTAACCAATTTATACTTTCAGTTATTCAATCTTATTCTGAGTCAGCAAGTTTAATTGAATTTTAAAATGCAACGTAAAAGTGGAAATCTAAATCCAAGTAAGAGTTAATCTATTTACTTATAATTTCAAACGAGGTACATTACTGTAGAACTCCATAACCCAATTAAATTGGTGATGACATTATCTCTTTAGGTAATTTAGATTTGTATAAATGGTTTAAATCGTTAAAAAAAACTCTGCAACAAATATATTAAGTTTATAGCCTCTTCTTTTAATGAAGTACTGGTTTTTAATTTTGAATTTACTACGTTCCTAGCAGTGAAATGTATTTCAAATTTTAATATAACTGATGAAAATTATTATTACTATTTGTTGTTTAGCGGTTTTTTTACAGTCGTTATGACCGTTTCCCGCTTCCTAATCTGCAAGCCTTTCTATCCTGCGTCGCTTCATCCAACAAATTACACTCCTCTATACTCTTCACCACATCATGACCCGACATCGTCTGTGGCCTTCCTCTCTTTTTTGTATTTGATGACTGCCATTCCCAAACTTGACAAGGCAATCTGTCTGGTCCAGACAGGATTGATCCAAAATTGTGAATATGACCACATCATAATTGCTGTTTAACTGCTACATTCTCTATCAAAGATGATGTGTTCTTCATCATTTCTCTTACTCTATCAGTTTTGATTATCCATCAGTATAGCATCTCTTCCACAACATCATTTCATGTAGAGTCCATTGCTAACATCATACGCTTTAAGGAAAAGAGTTTAAAACAAATTAAGGAATTTAGAAAAATGGGAAAAAAGATTTTTCCCATTTTTTCTTGACTGAATGGAGAAAATAACATTTATATGTATAAAACAGTATATATATACTACCCGTTAGAGCAAGCAAAACAAATCCTTCCCATCTAACAAGGGAGCTGTACCCCCTTATCACCCCTTTTCATTATCCTCATGCTTGTGAGAATAATACTGATAAATAACAATTAAAACCTGTTTCTGTTTAGCCTATCAGTGCATTTTAATTTCTTGAGAGCAACAGTTTGGTCAGCACAGGATTCAAAACATTCTGTATTATGCAGGTTTCAGAATAGTAGGCTGTATTTTCAAAGTAGTATATATATATATATATAGCTGGTTACCAGTCTCCTTCAAACTTGACAAATACCACCAAGAGGAGACTGTAATTAGTTTTTCTTCTTTTTCTTTACTTTTTCATTTTATGTGTTTTTTTTAATTAACCTTACTTTTTTCACTTTTTTTGTGTTTTTCGAGAAACAGTTTGTTAAAAACATAATCTAAATAATGGACTTGTATTTTTAGCTTTTCTTTCTGGAGCGTCTATATACAGATTGTTCCCACAGAATACTCTGGAGCAAATTATGTACAGTTGCTCATGCGAGAAACATTGACTCTTCAAGTGAAAACCACCCACTTCAAGCATCTGACTTTCTGACTTATTTATTGTCATCGAAAAAGCAACTTTATGTAAAGATTGGAGACGCATGAAAGAATATGGCAAAAGTAAATGAATGTACAACTTACATTCATTTACAAATTTTGTCGCTAATTTAAAGCACTTTTAAAGCACAACGCACATTTGAAATTAATTTTGTCGACACCGGAAAGATATATCGAATAAGAAAAAGAGACAGTTTTGAAGAAAGTTTAATTGCAAATACTGCAAATCGTTTTTGAATTCGATTTAACCAACGATTTGACAATAGAAAAGTTGAATATTGGAAAGGGACATAATCCGGTTGTTATCGCAAGTCGTTAAAGCGGCCACCATTTTGAAACGGTGATATATTTCGTAATGGGAATAGTTCTCTATTCTTTCCACATATAAAAGCTATGTTTATGAAAAATGTCAGCTCAATCAGTTAAGTAATTTTGGCGTTTAAGAACTAACAGAACCAGAGAAAGCAGTAGAGTTTTATGGATATAATAAATCACAGATAAAACTAATATGCAACACAAGTCAATCAATTAAAATTATGTACGTTTTGAAGAATAAATAAAAAAAGTTAGGAACGTAAGGGTTACTCTTGTTTCCAATGCGTTCCTTACTAAACTAAATATATATTACAAATCAGCATGCTAAACTCATTAAAAAGAAACAATGTCACTTACATTCTGTTCACTACAACGGTGCTGAATAACAAATATAATTACTCTCATAGAAAACAAATAGTCTTTCTTTTACATCAGATGCTTTATGTATGTCTTCAACCAATAAGATCGCGGACAATCACACGCACACGCACAAACACGTGCGTATATATATATATATAAATCGCAAAAAAATATTTTTAAATATTACTAGGTAATAAATATTACTATTATGTTATTTTAATATTACTTTACATCTACCACGCATATACACTATTAAAGTTACCCACAGAAATATTTCATTTATATTGAAGTTGCATGATATTGTAATGAAAAAAAATAATATTTTAACTTTAACCAGGTTTTTAGAAGTTCAACAACAACGATTAAAAATAATCAAGTTATTTTATTAAAGCAAACGTAGAAAAATTAAAAATATATGAAACCGTTCAACATGCCGAGATAGTTTTAGGTTGTGTTATTATCCTATACTTTTGTGTACACAAATTTTTCATCAAAATGAAAAATATATCCTGTTCATATTTAATCTAATTTTGATGCCAACCGTGACCTACTTTACTTAACGTCTTTACACAACGCATTTGAAATACGTATTAAAACAGTTTAATTTTTCTCTTAACAATTTTTAATAGACTAGTCACTAGTTTTAATTACGCGTTTTCCTTTTTCCATTGTATTAAATTAATTAAAATAAATTTAGTTAAATTATTTGTAATTATAAACTTACGTACCAATATTCTAAACAAATAAATATAAACATAGTCTATACAAATAAATATTTGTTAAATTCTTAATAAATATTCTAAAGTCATGTTTGTAATAAATTAAGATTTTTTGTATCGAAATAAAAAAAATTAATAATAAAAAAAAAATCTGATATGGACACCTCATGACTTCCTTGTACGCCTATTAAATGACATATTATACACTTTTTTGCTATACTTCATTTAAACATACTTAGTTTGGAATTGAGATTCGATCCTCCGTCTTTAATAAATTGGACAGTTACGCAACTGCTGAAATATTAATTTTTATTAACTAAATATTTATACAATTAAAATATTCAAATATTAAAATAATATTTATAATAATTACACTATAATATTTATAATTATAACTATTTTTACAATATTTAAATATTTATACAATTATTAATTTAACAATCTTACATGAAATATTAGGATAGAGTTAAAGTCCCTTTGTTACTTGTATTACAATATCAGTATTATTCGTATCTTCGTGAGTAGCTCATAACAATAGTTTCAGATTTCTGGTGTGTCGTATAAATAAAATTTAATAATAATTAAACTGATCCGTTTACTGAACTCCTGTATTCTGGTTACAAATGTTAATTTCGACCTTACGGTGTTAAGTATTCAATTTTTATTATTGGATTATTTGGTGAATAATGAAAAATGAAAAAAAATAAATCATACAGGAAAAAGAAAGATAAAATGAAGAAATATATCTCAAAATAAAAAAAACTAAATATAAAGAGAGAGAAAATTTGAAAACTAGAGAACGTGTACACAAATTAACATCAGAAGAATTATATCAAACCAAAGAGCGATTAAATGACTGGCAACAAAAAACAAATAAACGAAATGATAATCAACTCCGACTTAGGGAGAATATTGTCCGACAACATCAGAGGAGTACTAAATTAAAAGATAAGAATATTTTGCAATTTATTAAAGATCGGGCATGTATGCCTCAGTGTATATGTTGTTCTTGTGAGGGTCTATTTTTTAGTCACTCTGTAGTTAACTTTAATGTAGATAAAATTAAACAGAAATGAAACTAGAAAATCCAAAAATAATATGATTCTAAATTATAATTTTTTTCAATTATTATTAAATAATCAGATGTTTCACCAACTGTATTACATACACACGTATGTAATAATGCCTGTAAAATTACAAATAAACATTTTTAAAAGTACATAAAAATTTATTTCCTTAATAACTTTGATTTTTTTTCATATTTTTTTTTATTATTGAATAATTATCTGCTCTAAAATGTTTTTATAATTACGGGCTAATAATCATTAATAAATCAATATATTTAATTTTAAAAAAAAGTTAAAAAGATAAAAAATGAGATGAAGTCTGATTCGAACCGTTCCCCTTATAGATCCAAATATTTCATTTGACTATAACTCTGAAACCAATGAAAATAAGTACATTATATATCGTCGAAAACCTCTCAATGACAGCTTATTACTGCAGTTAAGAAAAAATCCAAATATTTTTTGATTTTGGTTTTTTGTATACTTTTGGTTCAGTCGATTGCGATCAAAAGGGGAGGTGCAAAATTTGACGTTATAACAGTCCTAAATCCAAAATTTCAACATACTACGGCTATTCGTTTTTGAGACACGTACATATTCACGTCATACGTACGTACAGAAGTCACGCCGAAACTAGTCAGGATGGATTCAGGGATGGTCAAAATGGATATTTCCGTTGAAATCTGAAAACCGAAATTTTCGCGACCACAATATTTTCTTTACTTCGTACAAGGAAGTAAAAATAGTAAATAATGCAAAAAATTGCTTACTATTTATGAACGTCGAATTTTAAAAAAAATTAATGTTTAACAAATTGAACAGTCTTTATTACGTTATAGATTTAAGTTGTGCTTTTTTTATTATTGTCAAATTTAAAGCCGTTTAATCAATGAAACATTCAACATTCTTGTAAAATAATATTGACCGTGTTTTATATTTTAAAATGGATTACTATAAGTATTAGTATTATCAGATTGATACTTCAGCCATTTTCCGGAATTTTGTGGCATGTGAAAAAATATCTAACTGAGATATAATTTACTTATCCAGACTCCCTGTAGACTAAAATTTCCATAAAATTGACTTTATGTAGTATAATTTTCTTCCTAGGTGACTTGTCGTGTAACATCAAAAATGTATCTTACATTGAAATCCTAACTAAACAATAAAATAAAAAAAGACTTGAAATGTATTTAAAAAGGTCATCTTAGTAGCACAAGTTTGGAGATCCTTTCTGGTAAAGTTTAAAAAAAAAAACTATTACTCATTTTTTTTACATTCTCAGTCCATAAAACTCGTTTGATTGATCCAGGATTTTCCGATGGGTTTTAAATTTAGTTTTTCGTTTTGCGCGATCTCGATTCTATAATCTGAATATGTACCATTGGCTGATTCAGTTTAGACAGAATCATATGTGATTTACCGTCAAATAAAGAAAAGAACCGTCCTTGTCGGGTTCTGAGTAATCCTAATAGTTCTGCATTATTCCTATTTGTTCGTTGATTTATTCATGAATCACGCCTTATAACTTAATCGTATTTCAACAAGAGATCAGAACCATTAATAAATCTCTAATTTCACGACAAATGCTGCTGCAAACTACTGTTGTGGTATCATATAACTGAAACCGTTTTTCCTTTTCGAAAAAACTTTCATCAATTCCTAATGTTAAATTTTCACTAAGAAAAAATACTTTTCCAGTTACCTCAAATATCTTTTTAGAAAACTTTCCTTGGGTATCCATTCCAGTATACGAAAATATCGAATCGAGACATTAAAGTTAACCTCTAATTCTCGAACGTAAACTGTGATATAAGCTAACTCAGTGATTCACGAATAAATGTGAACAATACTAGTCAGAAATAGCAGAAGGAAATTATAAAGCTAATTAATCATCAACTGGTTTTCCTCTACTTGTGTTGGAAATACTATAAGGCCACAACTAATTTTACTCCACAGCTACACAGCACACAGCACAGCTACACAGCTGCCAGTGTGTGTGTAGCTACACTGCATGGTTATTACTGCATAACTACGCCCATGCAATACTTTCAAGCTGTAGCAACTTAATCGGCGACTATTGTTATTCAGCTTACATAATCGCTCGTAATTTAAGAACGCCGTTGCCAAACGAACAACCTATAATATTACGAAGTAAGCAATGTACAAATTAGCAAGAAAGGTCCGAAAGTAAACGCAATTGACTGACATACATGAGTATGCGGTGTTATACGACATAATAAATAAAGAGCCGCATCCAAATTACAAGATAAAAATACATCAAGCTTACCTTATCTTATTGTCAATATTGTTATTAATTAATAATAATTAAATAAATTATTATTAATTATTAAAATTATTATTATTATTATTATTATTAATAATGAATAATAAATGTTAAAAAACGGATTTAACATTCTAATAACAATGATATAAAAAAAATCCAGTTTATCCAATTTACTTCGTGAAGTACGGTAAATATAAGATCCAACAAATTTAAATTTATGTGTACAGTTCCACTAAAAAATAATGGAATATGTTTATTTTGCTTATTGTCATCTGCTTACTTATTAATTAATTATTTACCAACATTTTCTTCCGTAGTGTAATTTCTTTTTGAAGTTAGTACCATATCTCAAAAAGGACGATAAACGATAACTCGTTTTCTTTTAACTAGAAAAGAGTATATTTCGAAATATTTTTAATAAATTCAACTTCTTTTATCCAAGGTTTGTACTTGTTCCTAATGGAATTCTATTGAAAGAATAAAATTTATCAGTTTCTTTGAAACCCAACTATCTCCTGATGAAATCTAATATTATCTTCCTTATTTCATCTGTGTCTACCCAAAAGGTCTTGTTCCATTGGGTTTATCTACTACAACCTTAGTAGCTGTTCTTTGGTTCAAAAATCGTGCGATATATCTACTATCCATCTCAAAGTTATAGCTCTTCCTCTAGTGTTCATTATATTCACTAATAATAGAAACAAATTTTTTTTCTTCTTCTTCCTTTCAGGATTAGGTGATAACACCTGTTCCGGCTTCAAAAGGATAATTTATATAAATTACTAATAGGAAATTTCACTTTAATCTACAATTCAATAAAGTGAGTAATAAGCTACATCAACATCTCTTTGTTGGTTTACCAACATCTCTTTTCCCCATCGGCCTATATATTAAAACTTCCTTAGGAACTCTTCCCTCTATCAACTCTCTAGATGAAACTTTCACTCTTTCTTTCTCTCCTTCACCAATTAAAGAAGTTTGTTTCGAATTTCTATTTGGAGCAATACTTTCTATCAGAAGTATATAGCCCTTTCTTTACAACTCTAAGAAAGAGGATTTCTGCTGCTTGCACTCTGTTCCTTTGTATTTATTCATGTATATATTGTAATATATTGTATATATTGTAATATTCTATATTGTAAGGTAGGCACAACCATTGTATTGTAGGATTTAATTTGTATATCCTTCCAAGTTTTATTTTTCAAAGCTTGCTTGATTGTATCACAAATGTATTGAAACCTATCAATCTTATCATTAACATCTTTATCCTTCCCATATGTAATGTGACTTCCTAATACCTAAAATGTAACACCTATTCAAGTGTGCGCTATCTACTACAAACTAGATTCAAACTGAAAATATCCCACAAAAAGTCCATTTCTTGTTTTATGTGATGATATATTTTCATTAGAGTCCCTCACGATACTGTACAACTTATACATAGTCACTTGTAAATCATTTTCATTATTCTGAATTAAAATTATACCATCAGCAAAAATCATAATATTTATAGCAATTCCTAACCCAAGATCTCTTCCAGGAATAGATCTTACAAATTGGTTTCCACTGTCTTACAATTTCACCCCAGAATATATTAAATAAAGACAGCGATAGATTACTTCCCTACCTCATATCCTGATTTATTGCAATTTCTTCACTCAAAGATTACCCTGTGTAAATCACAACTTTGGTTTTACAATATAAACTTTTATTTACATTCTTTAAATTCTGAGGATTTAAATAATTAAATCTTTTATTCTCAGTAATTCTAAACTTCCTTTCATCCACTAACCTCAGAAACCAGGATTCACAGCCATACAAGACAACCGGTAAAATTATTGTTTTATTTAACATAATTTTAATATGTTTTGGTAGTAATTGATAGCCCTGTAACTTAATGGAATAAAAATACGTTTCCTGAATCAATATATTCATAATTTCCTTACCAATTTCTTTACGTTCGTTAAAATCGTTCCTAGATATTTAAATTCATCCAACATTTTTGAAAGATCTTCCACTCATTCAAAGACTGACCAGTCTTATCTGTTATCATACACTTTGATTTCCTTTCAGTCACATTTAGGCTAATTTTTCCCCATACTCAAAATTTTGGCATTGTTTTGAACTATATTTCTACAATTATCTACTACATTCAAATCGTCCACGTAACTTAACATGTGGATGTTTCTATTCAAAGATAAACTTTTACCATCGGTTCTACTTTTCTGATGACACATTCTAAGACAAAATTAAACAAAGAGTCTTTCTAATTCAGCTTATTACAAATATCAAAATCATATGATTATTGATTCCCCATACTAACTCAGATAAATCCATACAAACCTAAATCATTGTAATCAACTTCTTTGGGATACCAAATTGAATAAATATCTCATATAGCATATACATAATAGCAGATATATACTATATAATAGCACATAAATAATAATACATAATTAATTATATATTATTATAATATAATAATATATAAAAGCACACACATAATATCATCTTATCTCTTCTTAAGGAATCGCAAGGCCTTTAAAGTCATTAAAATCATTTTTTGCTTATTTGATGATTAGGACATTTTAAATTAATGGGACGAAAAATAAACATTCATTAAATTTATTTATAAACTTATCTCTAGTAGGCTACATATATCCATCCACCTTAGAAAATCAGTTGACTTTTTTTCAGCAATCTATCAGCTTAATATTCTGCTCTTTTTAATTAATTACAAAAACCTCAGCACTTCATGTAGTCTTATTTCTTGAATATTACTACCATCGAAGTGTCGTTTTAATTCAGAAGTTAAAACCTTTCTGCTTCAAAATATTCCTGAATAATTTTTTTTTAAATCAGAAGTTAATTAAATAGAAGAAAACAAGATATTAACCTGAGTTGAAAGAGGGTGGGTATTATGAAAGGAGATTCACACTTCCCATTTTGAATTTTTATCTAATAGAAATGGTTTTATAAAATATTTGTTCATATAACTGAATATATAATTGTTTTATATAATTCTGAACCAAATAACATCAAAATGTATATTTTTAACATTTATCAACTCGAGATTTTGGATGTCCTTATAATAATTTATCAGTAAACTTATTTTATTCTCTTAGATTAATTTTAGTTCTCCACTTAAATAGAATTGAATCTTTTTTACCCAGGAAGTTATTAGTTACTTTTTAACAAAGAAGTATTGTTAAAGTTTCTTAGTGTAAAGGAAATCCACTATAATTAAAAGGTAAGTTTCCTTCATGGTTACGTAAGTTATCCCTTGAAGTCAATGTTAAGTATTTAAAGGTCTTTTGCCTTGTTTGAGTTCCTTTCATCCAATTAAAATCCGATTTTAATTAGTAGCAAGTCTTGCAGTTTGAGAAAACTTTCCTTACACTTTCTGTATATAAAGGATACTCCTACTATTGACATAATGATTAGGTTTAGTTACCAGGAATGATTTACCTTAATGGTTTAAGTAATAAAGAAACACTATAAACCAATAAACAAATATTTTTTTAATAAATTAATTCAATTTTATAAACAAAATTATGTATTTAAATAATTTTATTTTTCTTACTGTAAATTTGTTAAACTTATATTTTATGATTATTTCTGAATGTTTAATTAAGCAACAAAAATTACCATACCATCATAATAATAAATAATTTACAAATAACTGATTGATAATAATAATTATTATTATTTTTATTTATTGTACTTTTATTAGATTACTATTCACCTGGGGTAGTCTAGTGGTTAAACTAATCATCACAAAAACAACTGATTTTCAAAGTTAAGAATTCTAAGGTTCGAGTCCTTGTATAAATAGTTGCTTTTATATGGATTTGAATACTAGACTATGGATACCGGTGTTCCTTGGTGGTTGGGTTTTAATTAAGCACTGTTATACATATAACAGTAGCAGTTGACCTGAGTTTGTTCCAAACTTCGTATTTAGACTTACATTTACTCTTACTAAACTGTACATTACAGTTTACTATACTGTACTGATTAGTAAACTGTTTATTGCACATTTACACTTACACTGCAGCTATGTCAGGCCTGGCAAGACAGTAGCAGTAATTGAATTTACCTAAACATACACACTTAGACCCGGCGTAGCTGGAAAACTGTTTGGAGAAAACAAAATTAGATAACTATACACAACAATTATATTAAAAAAACTCACTTCTTATTAAATATATATATATATATACAATGCCTTCAACATTTCCTGTGTGAGATATGAATAGTTTTATAATTTACCAAAATATCATACAGAACTTTTTTTTGTATTAAGACAATAAAAGCGTTATTTCTTCTACTTATTGAAAAGATTATATAATTATAATGCATTATTTTTCACACAAAAGAGTATAATTTGTTGCTTTATAATATCTGTTATAGTCTTTCTAATGACTGTGAGGAAGCAAAAAATTTGAAGTATTAATGAAACTAGTTGATGTGCTCTCTCTGACAGTAATAAAGTTCACTGTTCTGCAAGGCCCAGTAATGAACAGAGAGATGGTGACGCTTATAGAACTGAATATTATTGGATTTTAATAGGGTTTGTGTGCTGGTATAAAAAAATAAATTCCTTCCAGTAAAAACGTAAAGGAAACAACTCTGTTCCTCAGTCTTCCTAGTACACCTGGCATAAGATGATAATATACTTTTAATTAGGATTTGCTAGTGTATTTTTTTGTAGACTGACTTTGCCTCTGTTCACGTCTACAACTATTATTTTTACAGCACCTAATACAACAAACTTACAAAATAAAAGGGTAATAAAACATGAAATCTGACTTTTATATCTTATTATACTATAGTTTTTGATAAATTATTTAATAAATGTTTTGAAAGAAAAACTATTACCTAGTTTTTCATCAGAAAAGAAAACGATTTTTCTACAGAATATCCAAATGAAAAAAAAAATTGAAGTAATGGTAAGAAAAAACAAAAACCTGACAATTTATTACATTCAGTATTATCAAAATAAAATTATTCATCTTCCAAGTTAGTATTTGAAATCCTACTTTCCGTAAAAAAAGACTCTTCTGGTTTTCATTAAGTTGCATTTTCATTATACAAAACTCTTATTAGACCAATACATTTTTGAACATAAGCAAACAACTAGTATTATAAAATAGTGACCAATACCATGATTTCATTGGATAAGTAAAACTTAATAAAACAAATAGTTCAAACTAGGGGTAAAGATGTAATTATATGGCTCTAACGTTTATATTACACAGGAAAGGCAAAGATGTACAGTTCAAGGTCTAAAAAGATAAATGTTTCCGATATAAACAGAACAACTAAACGCAATGTTATGTTTTGACAAATTCATTGTATGTTTATCTGAACTGGTCCCTGACCATCTTCCTTGCACAACCTTCATCTCCATCCATCTCTTCGCCCAGGTTAAATTTTTCAGTTCTTGACAGCTCTCATTTCCTTTCATTTCTTTATAATTTTTAAATCTTTTTGCTTCTGTTTTTTGTACTTCTACTGAATATTTTTTATATTGTTTTAAACAACCCGTTCTTTGAATAATTTTCCATCCAATTAGATTTCCTAATCATTCAAATTAATTTTCTCGTTTACTGTTTTCAATATTTTTTTCACTTTTTTATCTCTGTTCAATCTTCTTCTCTCTTCTTTGTAACCACATTTTGAACAATTTCAACCTTTCGTTTGCTTTTTCTTTACTTTTCATAATTGATATCTATTCAAATATGCAGTATTATAACCCTTAACAACTTGCTTTTTCAAATGTAAGTTGAATCTATGCACTTAAGCTGAATAGATTAAGACTACACTGAATAGATTAAGAGATATGAATTCTTAATCTATTCAGTTGAATCTACATTATGACTTTTTCTTTCCTTTGATATTTTTTAAATTTTTCTTTCGCTATTTGTATTCTGTTTTATTTTATTTTCACTTTTATAATTTTCTGTTAATTTATTACCAATACACTACTTTAGCTGTTCAATTTTTCTTCTTTTGTCTAGATATTTATTGCCGACTGTCTGTGGTATTTTTGTTTTCTTAATATTTTAATCATTATTCTATTATTATGTTCTGTAATTCTGAAATCATCTGTTACTGAAATTTTGTCTCATGTAAAGAAAAAATTATGTTATCAGCGAACAATATACAATTTTTATTTTCTTAATTCTAACAAAATAGGACTTTCTTCTTAAAGTATGCATCACCAGAGTATTTATGTTTATGATCATTTATGTTTCTAATGTTGTTTCTATGTTCTATTATTCTTTTTGTTTTGGTTTTATTCGTAGTACTGGACATAATTATGATTACTAGTTCATTACTGGCTGAACTTTATCAATGCTTATGCTACCTATAATTTAGTACAGATCTAAGATGTATTAAGGCATTTTAAGGGAAATTCTTTCACAACTTTCATTCTTTCAAGACAACGACTATTGTCTTGAAATTTAGTTATGGTTAAAAATATACAAAACCGATTATAATATAATTTGAGATTACACAAACAATTATTATACTCACACTATACAATCAGTAGTAGGAGTGAAAAACTGCTTGCAGTACATTTTTTTATTATTATTGTAGTATATAGAATTCAGCTAAAAAGAGTATAACTGTTAATTAACTTCATTCAAATTAGATTTTTCTCACTTTAACTGACTTTCAAAAATTAAGAAGTTTATAATTTTATCTGCTTGTAATTTATTTTTTTAAGCATGTTCAAGTGTAACTCTTCTAAAACAGATCAATTTCTAGAATTTTATTTGCATTTGATAGAAATTGCTCTCAGAGTTTCATTATAATTATTTCCGACTTAACATGACAGAATTTTTTTTAATAATATAAATATAGTCATCATGGACAAATATTTATGCACTCTAAGCAGCGATAGTTGACACTCAATTCAGTTTTTAAGTAGTATTTCTATATTTTTATTTTTCATTACTCAAGTATCTCAGCTTTGAATATTTTGGGAACAATCTTTTTTTCATACAGGCCGTGTTTCACATAAGCTTTCCCACATTTTATATGAAAATAACTCTAAAAAAATATAAAATATAAAGAAATTTTGAAAACTAAGCTAAAGGTAAAAAAAAAGCCAGTTTAAATTACTTTTTTAATTATGAATCTTTAATTTGAGCCATACTTGCTGTAGTATGTTGTTGCTTTTTAATTTGCCTTAGATTCTAAAAAGTCAAAATAATTTTTTTTATATAGATTTTTTATATGGGTTTCAATTAACTACACGTCTAAGGAGTGGTGGAGTTGCGTCTGTTCCAGAGTATTTGTTTACTTACAGTGAACTACGTCTGCAGCTATGTCAGGCCTGGCAGGCCAGTATCGGTAATTGCATTTTCCTATACCCAAACACCTAGACCGAAGAGTAGCTGGAAAACTGGTTGGAGAAAAAAAACATAAGTTTCTTAAGTAATGAAATGTTTGACTTTATTATAAAAACGTTTATATTAAATTAAACTTATCATATAAAATATAATTTTTATAATGTTAAATTTTGGGCCAATAATGTAGGATGTAGTTAACCGATTTAAAATTAAATGTTTAAAATATATGTTTGTAGATAAAATTATGGTTTAAAATTATGGTTTATGTAAATCTCAGCGTAATTAGTTGAATGATATTATTAACTCTTCTTTACTTAAGTTCTAATTGCCTTTTCTTTAAGCAGTTCTATTTAGTTTATGTGTTGGTAGTTGTCAGCTCATTTACATATTAATTGGATGTATTGTTTATAATGTATTCCTTCTGTATTCTCAATCTGACTAAGAAATATTGGGCCCCAAACAGTTTTCCGAGATTCTATGTAGTTGTATTAGTATAAATAATTTAATTACGTTTTTACTAAATAATCAGTTGAAGTATCTTATCGTGAAATAGCATTTTTCAGGTACTGAAATAAATTAATCAACACATTCTTTATGCAAAGAATGTGAATGACAATCAAGGAAAGTTTTACGAAAAATACTTTTTTTTAGTAAGTGTACACTATTGTGTACTTTTCTTAATGATATAGTTTTTGTTTGCTATAAGCAAACAAAAGAGATAAATATAAGCAGCAAATAATTAATGTATTGCATGATGAGGGTAAGTTCCTAATGAAGCTCTATTTATTTAAATTTTAAAAAGCAATAATTAGTTTCTGGTTGAATTCCAGTAGTTATATGACACTTAACAACATTAAAAAATCATATTTAAATAGAATTGTATTTTATATATATGTATATAGAGATGAAAAATGAATTTAGAGTGTTTTTATATTATCTACTCTTGTGATTATTTATATTCTTCCAAAAAAATTTATAATATAAATGATTTCCCTATTAAAAAATTTGCATAATATTCAGAGAAAAAAAAGATTTGTCTAAAAGTTGCCATATTTTTCGGTAAATGACGTGGATGATTTAGAAGCTTTAACTGTAGGGGTGTTAAATATTTATCTCATTTAATAACCAATCTTAAATTTTCATCGAAGTTTTATTAAAAGTATTCTTAGTCTGAAACAGGATTCCTGTTTATCAGTCTACAATTGAGTATATGGATTAAAAAAAATTCAGTTTATGCTAGTAATAGATTTCAATTTTATGATAAATCAGGGAATATTTAGAATTATTGATACAAAATTATGAATCTTTTATGGAATTTTTATGTTAATATTACTAAGCGTGATCTACAGGTGGATAGCATAAGATGAACCTGGTATTCATACGGTTCTATATAAAGATAAATTGTGAATTCCTTTTTCCCATTCAGAAAATTCCCTTATTAGTAAACTTAATTTTAAATTCATTTTTATTTATTCATGTATGTTTTTCTTTGATAATTGTTAAACCTAGATAAATTATTTAAATATTTTTGTATCTGTTACTTATTATTCAAAATCAGAATTGAATATATTTGTCTTAACAATAATAAAACAACAGTAATAAAAGCCCACCGATCTGGTCTAGTGGTAAACTCATCCTCACAAATCAGTAGTTTAACAGGTAATTTTTGATGTCAAAGATTCTGAAACTCAAATCCTAGTAAAAGTTAATTACTTTTATACGGTTTTATATACTAGACAGTCAAAACCGGTGTACTTTGGTGGTTGGGGTTCAATTAAATACACGTCTCAGGAATGGTCACCCTGAGTCTGTACACACTACACCTCATTTACCTGTCATACATATCATCCTTATTTCACTGGGCCGTGAGAGGGGGTTACTTATTTTTTCTTTTCTTTCCTTTTTTATATTCCTACTTTCCTGGACTAGACCTACAATCAAGTATAACTTAGCCCAAGGGAATGTCCATAAAACTCTAACAGATCTTCCCGCCTTCCGGCATTACAGGTCGGCCCACTGGTTGGAACTTATCTTCTTGCCTGCCTCAAGCTGCTGGAGTGGGGTAACCAGGCCACCGTATGTCATTCGTGGGCCCCACCCCAGAAGCCATGACTCGGTCCTGATGCCCATGCTTCAAATGGAGATATCCCTGAAGGCGCATCGCTATCGGGACTCGGTCTTTTTCCACATGGAGGGTTCGGTAGTCCCCGTACCTCATCACTACTTCCCATCCATGCAAGCACAGAGGAACAGTAGCTCTGCAGGGGGCTGTCCCTCGCCCCCTTGTCTCCCCCGAAGGCGTCTCAGTCTGCCCCCCCGATCACAGTTGTCGATCTTCTTCTGCTTTAAGATGTCAGTCACGAGCCCCTCGATCTCCCTCCATTCATCCACGTCCCGCAACATATAGCCAATTGTAGTATCCGGTGTGATTCACTCTAAGTGAGACTCCTCCTTCAACTCCATTTATCTAGGGCAGCAGTAAAATGTGTGCTCGGGGGTATATAAGGGGCCGCAGTAGATAAAATTCAGGAACGCATGCCTCCGAAACCTGTGAAGATGCGTCCCAAACTCTCCGAAAAATTTCTCCCAAAGCTGGGAGATCTAGTAACCGACGTACCAATGCCTCCTCCGCAGCCACAGTTCCAGACGAAGAAATAGTTGCCCAGTGCAAGCACCTGTATATGACGCGTCCCAGCTGTATTGTCACTCCGGGAGGAGAAGGGATACAGAGTCAGCTTTCTGCATCTCCTCATACATCCTCTTTAACTGGAGGGCCCGGAGACGGATCGGTGTGACACCCGCCAACACCCCCGCCGCCTCTGTAAACACAGTTCTACAATCAGCCGCATGATTTAATGCCGTATCTGTTATTCTCGAACCATACTAGACAGCATATAAAAGTATCGATGTCGCGGCCGATAGAAGTAACCTCCGCTTGGCCACCCGTGGCCCCTACTTTGGCCCCATCAGCCGGCCAAAAGTGTTAATAGCCCTCTCTGCTTTGCTAGATATCACCGCAATATGCTTGTTGAACAGACCGATTCGTTTAAACCATATACCCAAGTACTTCACTTGTTGCGCCATAACCACAAGTCATCAACCAGAACGTTGATGTCCCTGATTCTGCGGCGACCCACCACTACAAGTAACTTTGTCTTCTGGAGATCCAGCTCCAAGTACCTCGCCTAAAGCCAAGCGTTCACTTAGCGTACTACTGAATTCGCTAGCCGTTCCACATCATCTTCCAAGCGGCCGGCTACCAACACCAAATCATCAGCATAAGCGACCATGGACATCTTCCCCGGGAACCCGAGCCTTAGAACCTCATCAAAGGCTAGATTCCAGATAAGAGGACTTAACACCGACCCCTGGGATACACGTCTGTTCAGCTTCATATGTTATTTATTTATATTTATGAATATTTTGGTACTGTCTCGTTTTCTTCTTTTTTACACCTGTATATTTTGTTAGCCTATGTACCGCTGATGTATTAATTTAACAGTATTGTATTGTTCACTCGCACGATCATAACTACACATGTACGTCTCATCTCATTAATTAAAATGCACAACACAACAATGTAACAATATATAAAATATAATATAATTAAGTTTGTAAAAAGCTAAACAAGATTCATTAAACAATCATTTTAAAAGGTTAATCAGTGCGTTTTATTTAACTTTATATAAATTTTTTATATAAAAAAATCTAGATCGTGGATACCGGTGTTCTTTGGTGGTTGGGTTTCAATTAACCACACATCTCAGGTATGGTCGAACTGAGAATGTACAAGACTACACTTCGTTCACACTCATACACATCATCCTCATTCATCCTCTGAAGTATTATCTAAACGGTAGTTACCGGAGGCTAAACAGGAAGAAAAGAGAGAGAGAGAGTTATATAAATTTTTTATAGATTACAGTATTTGGAATAGTGAGCATAACCGCAGACGTTATTCGACTCAAACATTTGTGAAAATTTTTTGTTCCTCCTCCATGGATTTGAAGATTTATTTGTGATAGTGCAAATTTAAATATGTGTTCTTCAAATTACAATTACACTTAATCTTCAGTTGGATCCAGAGTAATACATAAAAAAGAATTTGATTAATTTTTGCCGTCTTTTACTGAAATTGAGGTTACGACATATTATTTATCCAGGATTTACGTAATATTATTTTATTTATTTTTACTTAATTTATATTAATAAGAATTTCATTATAATGGCTAAAGAACAATTATTAAAACAGAGACGGATTATTAAATCCACCTTACACGACTTAATACCTTCATTGATAATTTCGATGTTACAATGGATGATTCTTGCCCACTTCAAATCAAATTGAGAAATTGAAAAATCATCTTGATTTACAAAATAAATATAAAATTTTACAATTTCGTCTTGAAACGGAATTTGATGATGACAATGATATTTCATCAGACCGTATTCAGGCTGAAGATAAATTTTGTTCCATTGAATGTAGATTACAATTTCTGATAAAAAATAATACTCAAAGTACAGTAATTTGAGAAGGCGATGTAAACACCGCAATTAACCATCTACAATTACAGCCAGTTAATATACCAATATTTAAAGGCAATGTGTTAAATTGGCTGTATTACTTTAGTATTTTCAGTGATCTGGTTCATAGTAGAAATGATTTGACTAACCTACAAAAACTGCATTACTTACATTCTTTGTTGAAGGATGATGCGTTATCAGTTGTTAAGAATTTGCACATTACAAATGAAAATTTTATCATAGCACTAGAGCTATTAAAAAGCGATTCTATACTTATTGTCGCCTTTCATAATGACACTTTTCAAAATGCCGAATGAATTTTTAGAGCTCCAGGCCTGGAGGTCCTGCATCCCGGAGGCAGAAAACGACAAAGCCTGCGCCGCTGACGTAACGTATACATTAGGAAAATAAAATAAAAACAATAATAATAAAAAATCTGACATGCTATTATTTCTTCCTATTAATTTCAATTTAATATTTTTCTAATCAAATATCTGTAATTAATTAATTCTTCCTGAATATTATTGGAAGGTACAGAAACGTTTTTGGTGTAATAGGAAAAGGTTATAATAAAACGTTTACTTTTTGAAAAAGTAAACGATTATCTACATATTTACATGTAGAGAAAGACAGGGTAAATAAGTGAGTATAATAGTGAATAAGGAGCTGTGAGATTTTCTCAATAAAAAGACTTCGGGTAGTAATCATTCATTTTGACATTAACTTCAAAAACATTTAAAGCAAAAATAAAACTTTAAAATCAGATAGAAAGGTAAGAAGCTTGTCATTACAATATTAATTGAACGTTTATTGAATATCAAAAAATATCGAAAACCAATTTTTTTTTTCAAAGAACCATTGATAATAATGACAACTCTATGAAGTTTTGCAATAATAATTGATATTTTTCAATGATTGATTATTTTGACAACCAAACAAATAAACAGTTAAGTCCTTATTTTTATAGTGAAAGATTAGTTTTCTTTAGTAACAGTTTTTCAACCATTTTCCATGAAACAGATAACAAATTTACAGATAATTTAGAAATATCATATTTGCAGAAAATATCAAATTCTCATACATCAATTTTAATTATTTAATTTTTTTGAGATTTTGAAATAATGTTTAAATTTTTATTATGTAACATCTAACGTAAATAAAAGTCGAAGTTTTAAAATACAAATTCTATGAAATTACAATCATCTTTATAACTTTATATTCATCTTTTAACTTATCAAGTTACATTTTGTTCTATGTTTTAATAGAGATTTCGATCAAATGTATACTAGGTTTTATTTTAATACAGTCTATTTTAGAATATTTTTTAAACTTATTTTTACTTACTGTTAAAATGAATTAAATTAATAGGATAATATTCTTGTTAAAGGTAGATATGTAAAATTATTCAAGATATGCATAGATTTCATAACACTATACTATGATGATGCTAATTATGCTAATGACATAAGTATTATTCCACCTGCTTTCATAAATAACAATTCAGCTAAAAATATTTTACAATTTTTATATAAAAAAAGTTGGACTTCAGAATGACACCATATGGTAACTATTCTATGATTTATTTGAATAGACGTATAGGAAAAAGAAATAAAATATTTATTATGAAAGTCAGAAACTATTATGACAAGAGTTTCTAGACGGAAAATGGGTATGGGGGTTATACGACTACGAAATCACATTAAGATTTAAAGTTTTAAATTTATGGTAAGGATTTCACTGCTGTGATTCTTGACCTAGAAACTCGTTTATTTTATACCTAATTCAACAAGTTTCTAACAATTTGTAATTTCAATTTCAATATTATGGCATAATAAAAGATACACAATCTTGTTTTTCTATTTTTCAAATAGAAATGTACGATGTGTCACTTATATAATTAAGATAAGCAGTTTAATATTTTATTTATAAAAAAATAGCCAAGCGGTTTTGTATTTTTAGAAACATTGCAGAGCTTAAATAGATTAAAAAGATCGCCAATATTAATACGTATATTACCTTTTAGCAGTTTAAAAGAAAACCTAAAACATTTGAAAATAAAAGTAATTTTATTTTAAATTTATAACTATATCGATATTTCGATTAAGTAATCAACATCAGTAGATATGAGGAGATAGCATAAAATAAAATTAAATAAATGAAAAAAAAGATAAACAAATAATTAAATAATAACAATATTCATGCAACACATTATAATAGCATTATTTTTAACAGTGTTTTTAAAATAAAAAAAGCGGAGGTAGATTTCACCGGTGTTAAGTAGGGGATAAAAAATATTTCCACCTTAAAGTTAAGAAAAACGTCAAATTTACTCAGTACGACAATGGTTGCATGTGAAAAAAGTTTCACATGTTTAGCATACAACAAGCCCGATCTTCTTACAAATCCAGCAACTTTGGTCATCCCTTGCCGTAAGGGTTGGTCAAACCAAAACTTGTTTCAGACAAACGTTTTAGGTAATGTTTAGAAGACTAATGACTACTTTAAAACGATTCGACACTGTGCCTATTAAGGTAGATATGATTCTTTTTTGTCTTCGAAATCCCCACTTTTTCAACCTCTGAGCCGATGATTGGCGATATCAAAAAACTTTACTTAGATAAGTTTTAGATCATTATTCGAAGAATCGTAGGAACTTTAAACGAATTCGGTATTTTACTTAATAAGAAAGTTATAGCAATATTTTGGTTGTTCGAAAACTCTCAGAGAGCGGGGATCCGCTCTCTCAGCGATTTATGAGGGTGCTTACAACTTCCCACACTGCAGCTCCATTACAGAGTTCTCCACCCAACCATTCTCATCCTAACAGCAAATATCTCAGCTGATCGGGGTTTGATGCCAAAACGCCTATCTTGGTGAACGAAGCACCCAGGCGGATAAGGATGTTTCCAGTTAATTCTTGTTTCTTACGTACACTTTTATAAATTTTCTTTTGTAATTAATTAATTTTTTGACGAATATGTAGAAAATACTATAGCAGATTTCTCCAAATTTCTGTATTTATAATGTGTCAATTGTACCTTTCTACAATATCTTTTTACCAACTCTATGTATCAGTTAAAATCAGTGTCAGTCTAAAATTAAACAGTTATTACCTCCATTATTTTTGTTCATGGGGTGGCATATCTCTTTGATTGTTTCAAGTGTTCATGCTATTTCTATCTTTCTTAAGATAGTTATCATCTTAGACAATGTCATTGTTAACAATTTAAGTTGAAGGTTTCATTGGTTTAAATGTTTTTAAGGTATTTAAACTTTCGTTTGATTTTCCTAAACGATAAGGTTTGTTTGTATTTTTCTATTCTTATTTTTAAAAACAATTGTTAGAAAACTCGTTTTGTAATGTTTCTTAATTATTGTTTATTTTTTATTATTTCTTCTCTTTTCAATTATGTTATTATTAAAACCATTTAATCTACTGATGATAAGTAATGAAAATAAACATCTTTGTAGAGATTAGAAGTAAAGCTCTGTATAAACGGAGTTTTTCTTGTCTTTGATTTGTTTCAATAATGATTTGTCTTTTGCCGTCATATAAAAGCTAAAGAAATATAAAAGAAACTAGAAAGAAATAAAAACCTATATTCAGGTAAATAATGACCTTGAGTTAAATAGTATTATTTAACATGTAAATAATAAAATACTGGCAAAATAAAATAATGACTTGTAACTATGCAGCAAATTTATAATCAAACAAGGTTTTTTTTTCTTTTGAGTTTCCTTCCAAATTTAAATTTACTATTTATAAATAAATTTGTAATTAACGAAGTATTATTCAGCTTATTCAAAATTTGGTTAATTAATTAACACTCAGGAAATACAACATGAATATTTAAAAAAAATAAATATTAATTAAGATTTATTTTTTCATCAACTTAAAAAAAGGAGGTTGTGTAGTCGACTTACATAATTTTTTTTTAATATTTGTTCGTTCATAACGTTTTTCTTTTAATCCGATTGAAATAAATCTTGTTGCAGTCATCGCAGCTGCTTTTCGGGGTGAACCATGATGTTTAACAAATATTTTAGACACAAAAAAATCGGTCTGAAAATTGACAAAAACGTTTTTTCACCGTCCGGCGGATAAGTAAGGACAGTGGGAATCCTAATATTCTATATGCATGCGTCACGTTAGATGATGTTGTATGATCTTCTGTAGGGCAGATGGTAATGTGAGTTTCTGTACAAGATTTGTAGCACCGTTAATAAAATCATCAAAAATCGAAATATCTCGTCTTAAATCTTTTAGACCCAATAAACTTTATATATAATAAATAGTATCGATAAAGATAGTGATTGGAAATCTTATAATTTTATATACATGCATCACATAACATGGTCTTCTGCGGTCTCTCGCATGGTCAGGGGGAGAGAGTTTTCCCAAATATTTCAACTTCTCGTGATTCATCATTAGGATTAATAATATAAACTCTATTTGTTTTTGATATTAAATCAGTGATACTCCGATTATATTCATCTGCTAATTTAATACTTGGGAATATTCTTACAGCATTTCCATCTCCAAATTCGTCTGTTAAAGGTCCTTCTTTCGCAAAGAATTTCCAATTGGCCATTTGTAACTTTGCCAAAACGCAAGTTATTTAATAGATCTTGAACTCCATGTCATTTCTTTGACTCATCTTCATTGTTAGCTCACAAAATGAAAACTCGTGCCACTTATTTATTTTTGCTTTAAACCATGGAGATTAAACAAAATAATCAGCCTGCCCATTATTTGGGTCTGCGTATAATCAGAAAGAAAATTATGAAATAATTTTTTTAAAAATTTGATGTGGACCACTTGACTTTCTTGTACGTCTATTAAATTACATATACACATTTTTTTAAAATGTAAAGTGCATAAAATTTTATTTCATTAATAACTTCTGATATTTTTTCTTTTTTTTTATTGTTATTATTGAATTATTTATTGTAATTTTTATTTTACAATCAGAGGTTAATAATTATTAATAAATCAATATATTTAAATTAAAACAAAAAACAGGTTAAAAAAAGGAGATTGAAACATGAACTCTGGAAACAATGAAAATAAATACCAGTTGTGATATATCGTTGAAAAACTCTGAATGATGGCTTATAACTGCAGTTAAGTAAAAGTCAAAAATCAAGATTTTTTTGGATTTTAGGCTTTTTTGGACACTTTTAGTCCAGTCGATTGCAATAAAAAGGGGAGGTGCACAACTAGATGTTACAACAGTCGTCAATCCAAAATTTCAACATCCTACGGCTAATCGTTTTTATTATGCGAGATACATACATACATAACTTACGTACGTACAGACGTCACGTCGAAACAAGTCAAAATGAATTCAGGGATGATGAAAATGGATATTTCCGTTGAAATCAGAAAACCGAAATTTTCGCGATTACAATACTTCCTTTACTTCGTACAAGAAAGTAAAAAAAGATTGCTTACACGTGTTTTATCTTTTTTTAAAAAAATATATAAACCATATTTTATTAAAATATAATTATACAATATTAAAAAAAATAAAAATAAAAATATAATTATCTTATAAAAATTAAAATATAAATTATTAATCAACCAATGAAAAATGCTTTAAATACTTGATAAAAATAATATCCTTTCTGAAAATATGATGAAACATTACTTTTATCAAATTTCTGCCCTATTTCCCAATTTTGTCATATTGCATCTTTATATTGTGTGGATTTCAGTTTATAAAAGTAGTTTACTCATATGTCATGAGACTTGATATGATACCTCCTGTTTTTGAATTTTATATTTTTTGTTTCTTAAACAAAAATATTTGAGATAAACTTGAAACTATTTACATTAAATATTTCTTAGAGCTTTAAAATAAATTGTATCTACATTTGTTATATATCATAATTCATTTTGATCATTATGGATATTCATTTATTCAAGTTTTCTCAGATTGGTTATTGAATTATTGATATGTACATAATATTACTACCTTATTTATCATTTATTTTTTTATTGTTGATTTATATATTTGTATTTACAAAAAACTTAGTAAAACAAATTTAATGAAAATTTCTCCATCCCTGTTATTTGTAGTGTTATCATGTAGTGTACTAGAAAGTGTTTGATGAAACTTTGACGATAGGAAAGCCATTAATTTAATTAATACACGTATCTGAAATGTGGGATGTTATAGAGCAATCAATATCAGGTAAAGCATAGTGTAATAGAAACTCATTTCAGGTAGGAGGAAAAACTAGAGATGTAATAAAAAAAAATAGATGTGTTTAACTAGCTGGAACATGATACATAATTTGATGAGATTTAATGAACATCATTAAATCTTAGTATAACTATAGATTTAATCTCACACAAACATAACACCCTCATACAAAATCAAATTTCATTTCCACCCTTTCAAACAAACATTCTCTGTGTCATGCTGTTTATCATGCGGGCATGTTAATTGATGAGATATATCAGTAAGTCGTTGTTATATTTCATGATGGGGATTGATAAATTGTGTTTTAGTAACTGTTAAAACTAATTACTCGTACTTTTAATTATTATCTTTAGTTATAGCTTAACAGTGTGTATGTGATTGCACATTTACATTTAGAATGTTGGTAACTGTAAACTAATAGTATCGTTAAACCCACATATAGAAATAACAGTAAAGTTGAGTCTTTATTCATTTTAACTGTTTAAAAAGTAAATTTATTTAATCTAAATAATATTCTTAGTAGTGGAACGTGTTTATCAATATAGTAAATTTACTGTCTTCAAAAAAAAAAAATAAATAAATAAATGAAATAAAAAACCAATATTTCTAATGGGTAACAGCTATTTTATTTTTTGTTATATATTTTTTATAATTTGTAATATATTAATCTGTAATCTTTGTGAGTTATCTGTGATTTATAATTTGTAATATTACTGATTTTGTAATATACAAAAAAATTATACTGATCAACAACAATTTTGTTAAATGAGAGTGAATAACTGATTCTTATAGCATTATTTTTCATGCAGATTTCAAATATAAATCAGAATTTATCTATCAGGCTTAGTGTCTTTGTAACTACCATTCTTATTTATAGGTAGTATCATGCATGAACTCCTTAAGCGTAGCATTTTGTGAATGGATTTTATTAGACTTAGTCATCATGTTTATTATTTACCCACTAATTAAAATGAACAAGAATATGACTCAATCTTCCTATTTTTATCTTACTGTAAACATATCATCCACTAATTTAGTTATTTCTGTCGTTATTAGAATTACTTATAAACTGCCATACAAACTAGAGAAATATTTTTAATTCTCATTCAAGTGCGAGTTCTAATGTGTGTAACATTCAGTTTTGTAGCTGGCTTTTGTGTTTTCATATATATGTTGTTCAGTAAAATGAATGTATGTTTGTTAAATTAATGTGTTTATAAAGTGTTTCTTTTTAAACAATATTATTTATTTTAATGTATTAACAATCCCTCGCAGTTGCATGAATCATCCAAAAACTTTTTGCTACATCTGTGGGGAGGTAATGTTGAACTCTCAGAAAAGAAATATAACTCCACTGATAAAAAAAGTCATACGAACCGTATTTTGGATGTAAATTAGGTGATCAGGACAATTCTTTTGCTCCTCATATTTGCTGTGCTTCTTGTATAACATTTTTTGGCTGGTTGTCTAAATCGATCTCATGACATGACATTTACAATTCCAATGGTTTGGAGAGAAGCGAAGTCACACTACAGTCTGTAATTTTTGTGTAATAAAGATATTTGGGATAACAGCTAAAACTAGACATACTGTTAAATACTCTGGTATTTCCTCTGCCATAGGGTCAGTGCCACATAGTGAAGGGCTTCCAATTCCAATACAACCAGAAACGTGGAACTTGGATGAAGATGACCATGTCGACTCTTGTACTGACTTATCAGGCTATGAAGAAAGAAATCCAAACTTTTTAGAAAATAGATATACTGTACCCCATTTAATTAATCAGTCAGAATTAAATTACCTGGTTTGTGATATAAATTTATCAAAGAATCAAGCAGAAATATTGGCATCAAGACTGAAAGGATAGTTTTACACTAAAATAAGAGTTTTTCATGACAGACAGTCAGAATTTGAACATTTCTTCTCTCAGTATGAAAACTTAACTTATTTTAATGATGTGGACTCTTTACTGGAAGCTTTGAGACATATGCACCACCCTGAAGAAATGGCGACTTTTAATTGACTCATCAAGGTTTAATTTGAAAGCTGTTCTACTTCACATTGGAAATAGATTCCCATCAATACCATTAACATACGCTGTTCACGTGAAGGAATTTTATGAAAATATAAAACTTGTATTGAGCATGATTCAGTATGAGAAATATTTGTGGAGATCTGAAAGTAATAGCGTTTTTATTTGGATTGTACCTTGGATACACTAAGTTCTGTTGCTTTTTGTGCGAGTGGGACAGCAGTGATAGGAAAAACCATTACATAAAAGAGCAGTGACCAAAGAAAGAGTTTTCCGAGTCCCACATTCTCACATTATGCTTGTTTACTTTCCCTGAGGTGTGAAAAGTAGCCTCGTCAGAAAAACACATACGCTGGAGATACTTGTTGTTATCAATCCATTACAAAATGTTGGTTGCAAAGGCAGCTCAACAAGGGCTGTTCACCTGGCTATAAATTTTTCAATATCTGAACTTTATACACGTACAACCTTAGTTTTTTGTCTAAAACTTTGTGCACTGTTGACCAGGAAATCCTTGACCCGAAACCGTTTAACACATTACTTCCGGTCGAGTCCCACTATACTAGCCTGAATAGGTGCTACCTAATTTTCAGGACTATCCAGGTCAACCTTTTTGGCCCTGAGAATGTTGCCGACGCATCAGGCTACACTTTCCCAGCTGCTCAGGTCACGGAGCATCATCACAACCACGTTGTGGGGACTCAGTGCTCCGAGATCCGTCTCTAGTATCCCTCGATCTGCCGCCCACCGAGCACATTTGAAAAAGGTGTGCTCAGCGTCGTCCCGTACACTGGGACAATACAGGCAGTCGGAGGACGGCGCTTTCCCTATGACATGGAGGTAAGCGCGGAAGTACCCGTGACCTGTTAAAAATTGGGTCATGTAGCACTCCACCTCTCCATGCCGTCGCTCCGTCCACGGTCTGACCAAAGGAATGAGCCTTGCGGTCCATCGTGCTCTGGTCTCGTGGTTCCAGATCTCTTGCTATGCGAGGAACGTGCGAGTGCGTTCCTCGTTGGCAATGGTCACCCGGTCTTCGCCTGCCCGTCGCCTCCTGTAGATCACCTGGCGCTCGCTTGCTAAAGTAGCAATGGGTATGACGCCGCCGATACGTGGAAGCGACTCGCAAGGCTGCGGTTCGTTGCACCTGCGCGAGCCGCTTCCGGTTTCTCGCAACTCTTAATGCCTGGGCCCACACTTCCGACCCGTATAACAGTATGGAATGCACCGTGGACATCAGCAATCGCGTCTGCTGGCCTTCGGTCCGCCGACATTCGCCATAAGCCGGCTGAGAGCAGTTACAGCTCTCGCAGCTTTGTCGGCGGCTCTACGAAGCTGCTCAGCAAAGCTGAGTTTCCGGTCAATCATCATGCCGAGGTACTTTGCGGCCGGCTTGGTCTCAACAACCTCTATCCCGACCCGCAGGGATGTCGATACGCTTCTTCGTGAGAACTACGATCTCCGTTTTGTTGAGGGCTAGAGACAATCCATGGTCGTCCAGCCAGGCACCGACTCTGTGGATGGCTCGACTAAGCCTCAGTTGGGCGCGCTCCACGTCATGATCTGCAACAAGTAGCGCAATGTCGTCAGCGTACCCAACCAAGACAGATTCTTCAGGCATCTCCAGCTTCAGCAAGCCTTCGTAGACGGCGTTCCAAAGGTCGTGGCAGAGAATCGACACCTGCGCCGCCCCTGACGTGATCGTATTCCTACGCCAGTCTGCTGCGGTCTCGTAAATGAGACCGCGGTTTCTGAGATATGCGTCCACCATTCTGAGGAGGTATTGAGGCACATGAAACGAATGCTCCAGGGCCCGAATCATATCGCTCCACCATGCGGAGTTGAAAGCGTTTTTAACGTCCAACGTAACGAGAAAGACCACACGTCGCGTAAAATGATTGTGATACTCTGCTCGCCGCTCTGCCTCAAAAACCTCCTGAATTGCGTCTAGGGTCGACCGACCCTGCCGGAAACCGTACTGGTTAGGTGACAAGCCACCTGCCTGATTTATCACCGCAACCAGTCTTTTCTTTAACAGCTTCTCCAATACCTTCCCAGCTGTGTCAAGCATACACAATGGGTGGTCGGAGGACGGCAACTCTGGGTTTTTCCCTTGAGAATTAGCGCAAGACGCACGGTCTTCCACCTGGCGCTAAAAGACCCAGCCATCAGACATGTATTATACATGTCTAGAAAAAGACGGGGCCTGCAGCGTCCCACTAGTTTGAGTACCTCGGCTAGTATACTGTCGGGACCAGGGGATTTTTTGCCTTTCAGCGACTGTAGGACACCCTCCAGTTCCTCCATCGAGAAGAGCGGGAAGTCGCCCACGTCGCCGAAGTCCCGCTCGGTACGGATTGAGTGGGCCGGGAACAAAATCTTAAAGACGTGCTCCGCTTTAGCCTCGTTTAGTGGAGCTGATGACGGCGAGACCCCCCAATCGCCTAGTTACTATCTTGTAACCCAGCCCCCAAGGGTCTGCATTTACTGTCTCCGTCAGTTCTCTCCAGCAGCGTACCTTGCTCACGTTGATGACTCGAAAGAGCCGCTTCTTTGCCGTCTTATACTCGGCTGACCTGGCGTTCGCGTTTGTGTGATTTCTTGCACGTTGCGCCACCCCTCTTAGTCGAAGACACTCCCAGCGCAACACCGCAATCTCTTGTGTCCACCAGTACACGGGTCGCTTCTAGTGCCTCAGCCCCCCGTGGGGCATGGAAGCGTCGCATGCAGAAGCGATCAGCCGCATGGTCGTAGCACCTACGGCTTCAGCGCCTGCGTCCCCACCGTTGGTGATGTTTCCAGGGACTACCACCCCTGAGGAGATCTTCCCTTTGAAGTTTTTCTCGTCCATTTCCTTTGAAGTTATTCTTGTCCTTTTTATTGGCGTTATATCTTTTCACCAGCCGAGGGGCCACGGGCGCTCTCGTGCACTACCTAGGATCCTAAATGAGATATATTGGTGGTCGCTACTGGTATAATCTTCGAAAACTGTCCAGTCCTGGACGAGCGCGATCAGCTCTTCATACGTGAGGGAAATATCAGGAATGGTTTCCAAATATCCTGGACGGCGGAACGTCGTCGTGTTCCCTGAATTGAGGATCACGAGTCCAGTACGTGCCGCCATGTCCAGAATGTATTTCCCTATGGAGTTGGTATGCGCCATACCCTACTCTACCGCTCTGGAATTGAAGTCCCCAGCTACCACCAACCCACCAGCGGCAGCGAGGATAACATCCTCCAGCGCGTCAACTTTCCGACGAAAGTCCGCTATGGAGTCATTTGGGGTGAGGTAACAGCTAATAGTAATAATGATAATATTATTATTAATAATAAACAGCACATGTTATAATTAAAAGAAGACTTTTAAAACAATACTCTAAGAAAGTGTTAACATTTAAAATTAGAATAAATAAAAAGTGTATAACATAATTACTGTATACTGTTACTGAAAGTAATATAAATAATTGTGTAATAAATAACTAAATTAAAAACGACGAAAACATCACATATATTAAATTCTATAGTGATCTACTTATTACTGGAAAATATTATACACTTGTCACATTCACCGAAAAAAAGGAAATTTCATCGATCAACAGATTTTTCTCTTGGCTATATATATATATAAATATTAAAAGAAAATCAAGAAAATAACTTTTTAAACATTATTATTTCGAATATCTTTTTATACGGGAAACACTTTTTGCTGAATAAAACGGAATTAAAATATCTGTCTATTAGATTTTCCTAATGAGGTGTTGCCTCGTGCTTACTCAGGCCAACCATTCCTGAGATACTTTGTTAATTGAACCGCAACCACCAAAGTACATCGGTATCTACTGTCTAGTTTTCAAATCCATTTAAAGCGATTAAAATTTACTAGGATTTGAACCTAGAACCTTCGGTTCGAAAATCAGCTGTTAAAACAGCTGTAATTTGCGACGACGACTTCATTAGACCAGATCGGTTGACTCATTAGGCACTTAAGAAAATATCTATCCTGGCATCATAGTTCTACAACTATACTGCGAGAAGAAAGGTATGATAATCAGTCAAAATTGGGATAAAGTTTTTTTTTTCATTTCTTGATGTTTCATAACCAAGGGCCCCTGAAAAAAAAAATGCTAGTAAGTACATATGTATAAACGTATGTTGGCGTTTTTGTAGCTTAATAACTTTTAACTGGATACACCGATTTTGATGAAATTTTTTTACAAAGACTCGCATATACAGGAAATTTGTTGGTAAAATTTTGGGGTCAATATATCCAGGGGTGGGGTAGATAGTTTTTTGGGGAACAATTTTTTCAAAATTTTGCAAACAACCCCAGATTATATTAAATCTCAGTACATGCATGCTTATCTTACGATTTTTAAAAAAATCCCTCAAATTCGCTTTTATAGGAAGGTAATTTTACAGGTAGGAGAGCAGAAAACATTATCTATTTTTTTAATTTTTTTTGGTTTATTGAAACATATAATAATAATTTTAAATAAAACTTCATCATAAATTACTCTCACCTCAAAAAAGGAATCTTAGGCAATTTTTTTAATGTCATATTATTTTTCTATTATAAATGAATAAATATGCCAGGAACGTACTACAATTTTGTTGTCAGTTTTTTATAACTGTTATCCAACGCAGAGGGGAAAAAATCTTTATCCAGTTTTATAAAAAATAATTTTTTCCAACATATTTTATTTATATTTTAATATTGAGAGAAATGCGTATTTTATGAATACTAGTCTTAAAATATTTTTAAAATAATCTCATGTCTTTTATTTCTAGTTACTTTTTTCTTTTATTACTTTTCAGCCCGCAGCTATATTTTTATAAAACGAGAATTCTATCGGATTTTTTTTTACTCCTTTTGATAAAGTCGGTTTGTATTATTACTTCCTATTTCCTTTGCTATAAAATTTCTTTCCTTTACACATAACTGTAGGCTATTTCATACGTTTGCAATTTATCAACATAAAAAAAAATCCCGGAGAAGAAACAAAAAGTATATAAATAATCTTAGTAATAGAATTTCATTGACAATTTTTTTCAACGTTTTGATAAAATATTATGAATGACCTTTTAAATTAACTTTTAGTTGTTGAAATAATATTGGATAAGAATAAATTCTAAAGGTTATAGATTATGGTAGCATTTCTTTTATAAGCTTAATAGATTTTTCTTTTCTTATAGGTTTTTTTTATTTTATTCGAATAAACAAAGGTAAAGAAATTTAACTGAGAAGGCGATATTGACGTTATACAATAAAATAATGTAATATAGCAGAATTTAAAGAATATTTCTTTTTTTAGTTAAGCAGTTTGAAATTATAACAAAAGGAAAAATAAACAAGGAACCGAGAGTAAAATAGAAAAAGTAAAGACTGGTTTCTTCAAGAAATAAATTTGTTCACTAATATTTTCTATAATTTATATTTTCTCATAGAAAGAAGTATATTAATTTATTGAAAACATTGTTAATAATAATAATAATTTAGTGATTACATTATATCTTTGTGTGTCAGAATTGATAAATCCTGTAAGTTCACGCAACACACTCTTGACCCTTGCGCGAGATCTGAGAAGACTTTTAAGTCGCTGAACATGCTGATTTCTACTCAATCTGCTCCGAGAGCTTTCAAGAGAAGTGTTTACAGTTATATCTTCTGTTCTGTATGCTGCACCGATTTGGGGCGCCGTCACAGATTTTAGAAGAAATTTAACTCGTCTTCAATGTTTACATCGCCGTACGTTATTGGCCGTGATGTGTGGATGTCGGACCGTTTCATATGACGCAACCTGTTTGCTTGCTTCAGCCCCGCCAATTGAGCTGCAAGTAAAAGAACGTATGAAGCGATACGAAGGTATGGGGAAACGTGATGAGATGGAGACAAATTCCTAGAAAATGAAATTGACGGCAGGTGAAAGCTCTTCATTTGTTTGTCATTATGGTCATTCATTTTACTGTTTATCTATAATTAGTTGGTCCTCTAGCCTCCAACTATAATCTTACAATTTTTATTTATAGATAATATTAATTCCTCCATACTGTTAACATGTCGAATCATTATAATAATCTTTTCTCCTCTTCCTTCTCAATTGTTTTCAATAACCTATCAAGTTTCTTATCATATCACTTTTTATCAGTCTCTCTTTGTTTCTTAAATATTTCTTTTGATATTTACCTCAGTAGTGCGAATTCTATTCGTCATTTTTCTGAACGTATTGAAAAGAAGTAATTTTTATACATTGTTTCTTCCTTTGCAGTGGGACTTAATCAACCTAGATTAAGTTTCTGTCGCTTAGAAGGGAACTGGAAACTTGCTTTCTTTCATTTTTTTTTCACATACACTTCCTTTTCAAGTTTCGCATTCCTAAGAAAATATGCTCAACAGTAAACCGATGCGATATTTAATTTTTTCTTGTACTTTCCAATTTACTGTTAACCTGGGTTTTCCAACCCTTACAGAATTTAAATAAAATACATTAAAATAATTTAAAAAAAACACATTGAGTTGATTAATAGAATAAAGTTCCAATCATCTAAATTTTTCAAAAGAGAAAAGTTTTATTATATCACGCCCAAAATTTGAATTATTTTTAAGCAAAACTCTTAACTTTTTTTTTATAGGCGTGTATATTTAGCATGCTAATCTATTTTTTCTCAGTTATATCACTTTATTTGATAATGAATAGTTAAAAAAATAATCCAATAATAAAACTCAATTTAAAAAAAAAAATATTTTTCACGCCCAAAAACACCATCATGAATAAATGGGCGAGCAAGTGTATAAGATGTATTTATTGATTGTATTACCAAACTGAATCCAGTGTGTTTAGAATACTGAAAATACATAAATCAGTCAAAGAGTCAATGTTCAGCATTTTCATGTCTGTAATATTTTATTCTCTAGTACAGGGAGTGTTGTATATCATTCCATATAGTACACAGATTTATAGAATGCATAACTATATTTCAAAGTATGATTATCTAAGAGTATTAAAAAAAAAATAAAAAGAAGTTAAACGCTACAAAAATATGCACTGGACGTTGCTATGATCTGTATTACTGATAATTCTTTTTTATACACTTGACTTAGATTCAAAACCACTAAGTTAGATTTAGAAGCAACAATGTATTTTTATTCCATAAAAAAAGTCGGCAGTAAATTACGTTCACTAATGTGAACGTAAATTTAAACTTTTGTGAATGTTAAATTAAAAAAAATAACAAATAAATAATCCGACTATAAAAATCCTCCGCATTAAATATTTATTATGTACATTTATGATAAATTATCAATCCATTTGTGGCTACGCCTGCGCTATATGGTTAATTGCATTTCCCATCGCGGTCAGTTCTATTCTTTGTCAAATAACCGGAGACAGTCGCATTTCACAGACAGTAACAGTAGCAGTGGTTGTGTTACTTGAGCCGCCGCGCCGTACATCGTCGCACCCCTTAAAAAATCAACATTTAAAAACCTTGAAAATTGTTTTTAAATATATCTTAAGAATATTTGCAAGCCCAAAAAATAGAGCATCCCGTCGCAGCTTCACCCGCATTATATGGTTATTTGAGTTTCCCGTCGCGGTCAGGGAATGTTTATAAGTCAAGGGCTCTGCCTGTAGCCCCCCTGTGTCCATTAAACTCACGCCTGTGAGAATAAAAATGATAAATAATAATTAAAGCCTATTCTATTTATTTCATTAATAGTGCATTGTAATTTCTTCAGAACAATAGTTTGGTAAGTACAGGATCAGAAACTTTGACTGATCTGAAAAATGCGGGTTTCAAAGTAGTCGGCTACCCTGTTATTAAAAATATTAGTTTATAGCTGGTTACCCGCTATTTGTACGAGTAAAAATGTATTGTTCCCGGTTCTTAGCGTTACCCGAAAAAATACCACTAGGAGGTGACCGTACTTCGTTTGTAATTTTTTTTAAAACTTGTTAATCTTTTTTTATTTTATGTTTTTAGTCAAGTAGCCGGAGACAGGTACAATAGTCGCTTGTACATAAAGCAGTAAAAATCAATCAGTTTTTCGTATATCTTGTCATAATTTTACGTGGAGTAATTATTAATGTAATTTAATTAAATCATGCTGAATGTTCTTCTATTAGAAATACTTACGGAAATTTTTTTCTAATATTTCCATACTTATGCTACACTAAAAATTTATTAATTTTAAGAAATATGATTGAAATATGGTTGAATGAAAAGTTCTAGTAAACCATAACTCATCTCAGGACAGTTAAAGGGATGAAATGCAGAATTACCTCATTTGAGAGTAATTAATATTGGTTCTGATTGCTATAATAAATAACTGATCTACGACTCAATCGAAATCTGTTTCAATTCTAATAAAGGATATTTTAATTTTTCTTATAAATAAAAATATTTACTATAATATGTATTCTACAAATAAAAAATTACAAGCATTAAAATTGTTTAATGTTTTCAGTCGAATTTTAATTTAAAAAAATGAAGATGAATGAAATGACAGGTGAAAACATGTCAGACCTTTATAGGGAAATTAAATGATATAGAAACCAACATGTTAACAGACGTTTGTAAAACTGTTCGATTTGAATACAAATATTTTTTGGTTAACTATAAAATTGCTCGTTCATTAAAGAAGAAAAGATAATTGCTTCAACAGGATAATTTAGACAATATCAAATCGGAGCGTGTTTGCTGAAGTAATTTGTACAGAAATAAAAAAAATTGTAGTTAGAGATGTCTGGAAGGAACATTTCTTGCCTAAATTCACTAATTTTCCATTAAACGAATAGTAAATGGCAAAAGTAGAGCCAAAATATTTTATATTCTTAAGATTTTGTCATTTACGACGGCTATCGGTAAAATTTTTCACCAAAGCCTGAAGCCAAATGTCAAATATAAAAGATACAGAAAATTTCTAGGCCAAAAATCAAACAACAGAAATCAGGATTGATACTAAATTCATTTTATTTTCTCTCAGAATTCCGTCTGTATTATTAAATGCTACATTATTATTATGTATACTCACGTAAACCTCTTTTACTAGGTTCATAGCCCTAATGTTATCTTTAATAAGGTACCATACTCGTACTTCCATACCAAAGTTTTTGATGTTGAAGTATGGGGTTTAGCAGCTGACTCGTATTTAAAAATTATAACTAAGCTTCAAAAAAGAGAACTTAAAGTGGATTCAGACACTTTGTCAAAAGACCTAAATTTAAATATTTATAAGCATAGCAGTACGTTGATCCAACTAGAATTCCAGTTTTTTCACTTAGTAAATTATTTTTTCGAAGTAATAAATACCAAGTAAAATGAAATTTATCCCTTTATTTGCGACACAAGAGAATGTTCGCAGTACCAAATTATTTTAATTTATATAGTAAGAAGACTATTTTAAATAAATTGCCTTCATATATTTTAAAAAGAGAAAAAAAGGAAAAATCTTTAATTATTTATTAGAGGAAATTTTTGAGTAGTTATTTTTCTTTTTATTATAAAATATATTGTGTACTATATTAATTATTACTTGTATTTTGTGAATTATAATATGTAATCTGTAATGTGCAAGAACAGCCTAATTTAAATGTATGCATATATTAAAAATTACCTTTAATTAAACTTATTTTAATTTTTTACTAACTTACTATCTTTATTAACTTTTTTTTTTAGTTTCTGATGTTACCTTATTTAAGTATCTGATAAAATTTTAACTATTATCTAGGGATATAAGTATACTTTTCATTGTATTTTTTGTGTTGTGCTGTGTGACTAATCTGTATTCAAATTATATTAATACGGGAACCCGCTGAAAAGACTTATGTCTTGGCGGAACCCAATATTGTACAATTTATGAAAACATAAATAAAATTAAAATAAATAATAATAAAAATTATTATTATTATATTAAGATCGACTCTTTTGGAAGTTTGAAACATTTGAAACTGAAAGAAAGTTTGAAAATTTCAAAGTCTGATTTGAAAGATATTTAAATCAGCTAATTTGGAAGTCGAGAGTGTCAGCGTTCAAGTCCTAGTAAAGTCAGTTATTTTTATATGGATATGAATACTAGATCGTTGATATCGGTGTTCTTTGGTGGTTGGGTTTCAATTAACCACACATCTCAGGAATGGTCAAACTGAGATTGTACAAGACTACACTTCATTTACATGCATTCTTATTCATCCTCTGAAGTAATACCTGAACGATAATTCCCGGAGACTAAACGGGAAAAAGAAAGAAAGATCGACTGATTCGTCTTCAAGTGGATCCACGTCCAACTCTTATAGAGAAAATTGATTTATTTTGTACTGTTATCTACATTGCATTTTTAAATAAATGAGTTTCTTAGCTCCATAACTACACAATCCCAAACCTTCAAGAGAATTCACAATCATTTTTTTGTCAGAGGTGCAAGTTATACATATGAACCAGGCTGTAAGTTTTCAAAACAACAGTCTTCTGCATTGTCAGGTAAAGTGTGTCACTCTAATTCTCCCTGCAGAGCTCACAGAACTTCATTCACTGCTCAAATGACTATGGAGCGCCCAAACTTGAATGTATCCTGGAATCAGATTTCCTTCATCTGTTCCATTGGATTCAGTATTTTGAAATTTTATTGGTGTACATAATCTGATTGTTATCGATTATTAATGTTTTGAAGCCATGAAATCTTCACATCGATAAATCATGTATTTATTATTATTATTATTATTATAATTATTATTATTATTATAATTATTATTATTAACACATAATTTATATAAGTATACGGTTACTATTGTAATTTCAAAATTTACAAAAGAAATAGTTTAATCGTTAAATATTTTACGATAATTATAAAAATACGTTCTGTTCCTCCTCTATGAATCATGAGACCTTGCCGTTGGTGAGGGGGCTTGAGTGCTCAGGGATACAGAGTAGCTGGACCGAAGGTGCAACCATATCGGAGAGGTATCTGTTGAGAGCCAGACTAAGGAATGATTCCTGAAAGAGGGCAGCAGCTCTTTCAGTAGTTGTTAGGGGCGTGAGTCACAATGACTTAAACGGCCATATCAACATCACTCAGTCCTCTGAGTACTGCGCAGCTGAAAGCAATGGAAAACTACAGCTGTTTTTTTTTTCCAAGAAAATGTGGCTCTCTGCATTTTCAAAAGCAATAATGGAGGCGCCTTCCTTGGTAAAATATTCCGGAGGTAAAATAGTCCCCCGTTCGGATCTCCGGGTGGGGACTACTAAGGAAGGGGTCACCAGAAAAGTAAAACATAACATTCTACGAGTCGGAGCGTGGAATGTTAGAAGCTTAAAAAAGGTTGGTAGGCTAGAGAATTTAAAAAGGGAAATGGATAGAGTAAACGTGGATATAGTAGGAATTAGTGAGGTTCGGTGGGAAGAGGAAGGCGATTTTTGGTCGGGTGACTTTAGAGTAATTAACTCAGCGTCAAATAATGGGCAGGCAGGGGTAGGTTCCGTGATGAACAAGAAAATAGGGAGGAGAGTGGAGTATTTCAAGACGCATAGCGATAGAGTCATTGTAATAAGGATAAATTCAAAACCTAAACCGACAACGATTGTTAACGTCTATATGCCTACAAGCGCCCATGATGATGATGAGATAGAATGTGTATACGAAGAGATTGATGAAGCAATTAAACACGTAAAAGGAGATGAAAATTTAATAATAGTTGGAGATTGGAATGCAAGCATTGGAAAAGGCAAGGAAGGAAATATAGTGGGTGAATACGGGCTGGGCAAAAGGAATGAAAGAGGGGACCGACTTATAGAGTTTTGCACGAAGTATAATTTAGTAATTGCCAACACTCAATTTAAAAATCATAATAGAAGAATATACACTTGGAAAAAGCCAGGTGATACTGCAGGGTATCAGATAGATTATGTCATGGTTAAGCAAAGATTTAGAAATCAACTCGTGGACTGCAAAACTTACCCTGGAGCAGACATTGATAGCGACCATAATTTGGTGATAATGAAATGTAGATTGGGGTTTAAAAACCTGAAGAAAAGGTGTCAGATGAATCGGTGGAATTTAGAGAAGCTTGAGGAAGAGGAGGTAAAGAAGATTTTTGAGGAGGACATCGCAAGAGGTCTGAGTAAAAAAGATAAGGTAGAAAATGTAGAAGAAGAATGGGAGAATGTTAAAAAGGAAATTCTTAAATCAGCAGAAGCAAACTTAGGCGGAATAAAGAGAACTGGTAGAAAACCTTGGGTTTCAGACGATATATTGCAGCTGATGGATGAACGTAGAAAATATAAGAATGCTAGTGATGAAGAAAGTAAAAGGAACTATCGGCAATTAAGAAATGCTATAAACAGGAAGTGCAAACTGGCGAAAGAAGAGTGGATTAAAGAAAAGTGTTCAGAAGTGGAAAGAGAAATGAACATTGGTAAAATTGACGGAGCATACAGGAAAGTTAAGGAAAATTTTGGGGTACATAAATTAAAATCTAATAATGTGTTAAACAAAGATGGTACACCTATATATAATACGAAAGGTAAAGTCGATAGATGGGTGGAATATATTGAAGAGTTATACGGGGGAAATGAATTAGAAAATGGTTTTATAGAGGAAGAAGAGGAAGTTGAGGAGGATGAAATGGGAGAAACAATACTGAGATCTGAATTTAAGAGAGCATTAAAAGATTTAAATGGCAGAAAGGCTCCTGGAATAGACGGAATACCTGTAGAATTACTGCGCAGTGCAGGGGAAGAGGCGATTGATAGATTATACAAACTGGTGTGTAATATTTATGAAAAAGGGGAATTTCCGTCAGACTTCAAAAAAAGTGTTATAGTAATGATACCAAAGAAATCAGGGGCAGATAAATGTGAAGAATACAGAACAATTAGTTTAACTAGTCATGCATCAAAAATCTTAACTAGAATTCTATACAGAAGAATTGAGAGGAGAGTGGAGGAAGTGTTAGGAGAAGAACAATTTGGTTTCAGGAAAAGTATAGGGACAAGGGAAGCAATTTTAGGCCTCAGATTAATAGTAGAAGGAAGATTAAAGAAAAACAAACCAACATACTTGGCGTTTATAGACCTAGAAAAGGCATTCGATAACGTAGACTGGAATAAAATGTTCAGCATTTTAAAAAAATTAGGGTTCAAATACAGAGATAGAAGAACAATTGCTAACATGTACAGGAACCAAACAGCAACAGTAGCAATTGAAGAACATAAGAAAGAAGCCATAATAAGAAAGGGAGTCCGACAAGGATGTTCCCTATCTCCGTTACTTTTTAATCTTTACATGGAACTAGCAGTTAATGATGTTAAAGAACAATTTAGATTCGGAGTAACAGTACAAGGTGAAAAGATAAAGATGCTACGATTTGCTGATGATATAGTAATTCTAGCCGAGAATAAAAAGGATTTAGAAGAAACAATGAACGGCATAGATGAAGTCCTACGCAAGAACTATCGCATGAAAATAAACAAGAACAAAACAAAAGTAATGAAATGTAGTAGAAATAACAAAGATGGACCACTGAATGTGAAAATAGGAGGAGAAAAGATTATGGAGGTAGAAGAATTTTGTTATTTGGGAAGTAGAATTACTAAAGATGGACGAAGCAGGAGCGATATAAAATGCCGAATAGCACAAGCTAAACGAGCCTTCAGTAAGAAGTATAAGTTGTTTACATCAAAAATTAATTTAAATGTCAGGAAAAGATTTTTGAAAGTGTATGTTTAGAGTGTCGCTTTATATGGAAGTGAAACTTGGACAATCGGAGTATCTGAGAAGAAAAGGTTAGAAGCTTTTGAAATGTGGTGCTATAGGAGAATGTTAAAAATCAGATGGGTGGATAAAGTGACAAATGAGGAGGTATTGCGGCAAATAGATGAAGAAAGAAGCATTTGGAAAAATATACTTAAAAGAAGAGACAGACTTATAGGCCACATACTAAGGCATCCTGGAATAGTCGCTTTAATATTGGAAGGACAGGTAGAAGGGAAAAATTGTGTAGGCAGGCCACGTTTGGAATATGAAAAACAAATTGTTAGGGATGTAGGATGTAGAGGGTATACTGAAATGAAACGACTAGCACTAGATAGGGAATCTTGGAGAGCTGCATCAAACCAGTCAAATGACTGAAGACAAAAAAAAAAAAAAAAGTTCTGTTATAAATAAATTATTATTACTATTTTAAATAAGTGATTTATAAACATTATTTATTATTTTCTTAAAAACAAAAGTTTTTGAATTGATCCTGTCAAATCAGTCTTTGAGGACTCGAATATAATTAGTTTTTATTTTTATTAGCTGGAATTAAAGTTAAGAAGTGCAAACCATAGAAGAAGTGTAAAGCCATCCATTGATTGGTTATACTTGAACATCAATGTAGGTTTTTCACGTCCTTCACAACTCTAATTTTCTTAAAACTTTTAACTATTCGTACAGTGTTGCCATACAGGGTATATGGGCATTGTTACATCATTGGTTCTTTCCAACATAAAAAACAATATTTGTCTTGTTTTATATATATTTTTATGTCACCTTTTTTTAATTGCAAATTGCCTTTTTACTTTTTATACTGTTCTTTCTTGCTGGTCGTATTTGCTCAGGTAAGTATTTTTTGTTTCTCATGATAATACCAGTTAAGAGTACTTTCATGTCATACAGTGAACTAGCCAGATTCGAATTGGAGTAAAAACGAGTAATAAACTTAAATATATTGATTTAATAATAATTTATATATAATTAATGAATAAATTATTAACCTCTGATTGTAAAAAAATACAATAAATAATAATTCAATAATAAAAAAATTAAAAATGTACTTTTCATTTTAAAAAAATGCGTATATGTAATTTAATAGGCGTACAAGGAAGTCATGTGTTGTCCACATCAGCTTTTTATAAGAAAATACTGTTTACAGTATTAGCTTGAGATTTGTATTTCATTCACATGTTCTTATTGACTTATGAATACCATATGGGATGTTGCTTGATCATAAATAAAATAAAAAAGCGCGTACTGGATTGTGTAAAGAGATAATAAATATTATTCTGAATGTTTTTGAGAAGTTTTTATTTATTATATAAATATTTAAAAATAAAATTATTGGAAAATAAATTTTTTATGAAGTTAATTTTGACTAATAAAATATTTACCGAATCTGTATTATAATATATTGATTAGATTTAAAATAAACAAAACAGAAAAACAATGTTGGACCGGGGATTACTCGTACTGAAAAATACTCGAATGAGTTAAATTTTGCTGAGTGTATTTGTCTATATTATTGAATCGAAAGTAGATGGTGGAAACAATAAAGTAGTAATAGTAACAACAGCAGTAGTAGTATTTAGAATTATACGCCCGATCGAGCGTGCGAAAGGGATTTGCATATTAAACAGAGATAGAACTGATCTCAACCTCCCAATCCCCAACGTTTTATTCCGTGTTTCAGTTGAAAGCTATCGCAAACTGTTCAGTTTTGTATGCAACGAGTGTGTGTGCTGATTTATTTATAAAAAGCATATGTAAATTAATATTTATTTATTCATATATTTGTTGATTTAAAATTTTTGGCCAAATGTTTCAGCTACATATACATTAACTGAATTACCAGACATTCTTCCATGTATCTGTTACTATCCATGAGTAAAAATTCCACAATATTTTTTCGTAAGGTACCTGTTTCAAATCTCATTCTTTGAAATTTTTTTTAGAGTGCATAATCAGCTAGTAAATTGTAATAAACTGTTTTATTAAGAAAGACCAATATGTTGAAAAAAAATCTAAACGATTCTCTTCTTTATTTTTCCCAAAAAATAAAGCCTGTGTAGATATCACATTGCTCATTTTTTCACAGGTCATCCCAGATTTTTAGTCCCACGTTGTTTATATTTCCAAATTTATTTAACGATTTTTTCACCATAAAGAACTTTTAATTGTGAAAATATTTTTTATTTTTCACAAATATGTTTTTCATTTCCACTTTATACTTGCAAATTAAATAAAAATTCTTATGAACATTAATCCCCTTCGTTTGTGAGAACTCCTCAAATGATCTTGTACACGTTTTTTACAGCTGTAGATTTCAGTTGAATTTCAGTTCAATTGGCTACTTCACTGATTTTTAAATTCAAGTCACCAAACCGTACAATAATATAAGATTAACCAATCATTATATTATACAATCTTATTTTTATACTTTCCTATTTCGATTTCTTAATTTTTTTTTAATTATTCAGGATACAAATTAATTATATAATAATTTCCACTTACCAACAATTTTTATTATTGTCTGAGCGTTTTCGGATATTAATCCATCATCAAGAACATTTATGCGTTATGTAATTTTTATTAAATGAATTTAAATTAATATGTTAAATGAATTTTGAATTTTAAAAACAAAAATTATAAATACAACGATTGCTTGTCAAAATATAAAAATAATGTCAAAGTTGTCCGTCGTGTCAGTATGAAGCTCTCAATTGTTATCCACTGGATAATAATGTCCGAATATTTCGCTTTCGGATATTAATATCCGAAAGTGCTCGGACATTATAATAAAAATTGTTTGTAAGTGGAAATTATTATATAATTTAATTTATATCAATACCAACGGGCTATGATGTAATAAAATTTTTTCAAATAGCCTATTTCACATTCATTCTTCATCCCATCCACATTACACCACCTACACACACTTTATACGTCTAGTAAAAACTGCCCTATTACTTTTACGTTTTTTTTTTATTTCACAATTATTTTGCAGCTTGTTATGTACGTAATTTCCACGAAAACTCTTGATCTCGGGAGAAATTTATTTAAAATTTTATTTTACTTTAATTTTGAACTATTAAATTTTGTTAAAACGAATTCAGAAGATGTAACCCCCCCCCAAAAAAAAAAAACAAAAAAATTATCCCTAAAGGGAAGAAAATTTGTTGCCTACTTTAATTTTGATTAACTTAACTTTTAATCTTGAAATCATTTGCTAGAATATAATTAAATTTAAAAAAAGCATTTCCATCAAAACTTCAAAAAAATACCTGCATAACATTTAATTTTCCAATACGTAATTAATTAAAACACAACCAACTACTGTACTTGCATGTTGAAGTAAGAAGCCAAAATGAGAAGTTAGTAATTTGCACCTTTTCAAGGTAATACAAGCTGCATTGTTGTAAAGTAACAGCTATTTACTACTCAAAATTTGTAATACATTTTGATAAAATTCAAAAGTATATATTATTTTAATTTTTCAAAGATTTATTGCATAAGTAATTTAGGACGGAAAAAATTAACAAAATTTTTAAATTTTGTTGTGATGATTAAAATAAATAATATCAGTTGACCAAGCTTTTTCATTTTTTATATTTTTGCAAATTGTTAACCCACCGGATTGGTCTAGTGGTGAATTCATTATCGAAAGTGAGCTGATTTCGAAATCGAGAGGTCTACGGTTCTAATCCTACTAAAGGCAGTTATTTTTATACGGTTTGAATACTAGATCGTGGTTCCCGTATTTTTTGGTGGTTGGGTTTGAATTAACCATACATCTCAGGAATGGCCAGCCTGAGACTGTTCAAGATTACAACACTTCATTTACATTCATATATATCATTCTCATTCATCCTCTGAAGTAACACCTTACGATGGTTTCGGTGGTTAAAAAAGAGAAAGAGAGTGTTGCAAATTACTAGTTATAGTGTATTATTATTATTATTAGCGTTATTTATTATTCTTAAGGCAGTTATTATTAGTGATGACAATTAATTCCAACACTAACTGTTTAAAGTTTGTTATTGGATATAATTCAATAAAAACTAGTAAAAAATGTGTGAGAAATTAAATTTTTGATTATAAATCAAACTCGACAAAAACCTCAGAAAAATCTCACTCAGAAAAATCGATATCTCTAAATAATTAATTTATTATATAATTCACAGACTTGAATCCTTTTACAATAACCAACTCAAAAAAGATCTGAAATATACCTCAGCTTATTTAATTGTCCAACTTCCACTTTGATATATGTCTTTATTTACTGGTTACTAAGCAACATATTCCAAACTTAAATCAATTAAAATTGCAAATAACACATATTTCTGACAGTTGTTACACTATTTCTAACACTCATGGTAATATGAAATAAAAATGTTATTACTGAGCGTTTTAACTCATTTTATGTCTACCGCGATTTTTCCGTTTATGCAACTTTTTTCATAACTTAAGAACGAAGACACTTATCGAGAAACGGTCTCATCATCGTTTCTTGTAAATGTTGCATCATAATCGTGTATCATATATCAAAAAAGTCTGATTCAGTATGGTGGACCCAAGATGGCGGAAAAAGTTTTAAACATTATAAAGTAGAAAATATGTGCTATGTAGAACCACACTTCTTTTTACCACCTGTTCCCCGCAGATTTGAAATATGAAGCCATTTGCATACTTTAATATGACACTACATTTTATAGTAATGAATGCATTTTTAATTTGTTTTCTCCAACCAGTTTTCCAGCTACTGCCGGCACTGGGTATGTGTGTGTAGGCAAATATAATTACCGCAACCGGATTGCCAGGCCTGACGTTGTGCAATACGAGTATAAATAAATGTAAATGTACTGGTAGACATGTAGTCTGGAACAGACTCAGGTTGATCATTCCTAAAACGTGTGATTGATTGAAATACAACCACCGAAGAACACCGGTATCCATAATCTAGCATTTAAATTCAAATAAAAGCAACTGCTTTTACAAGGACTCGAACCTTAGAACTTTCGACTTCGAAAATCACCCGATTTCGTGATGAGGAGTTTAACCACTAAACTAACCCGGTGGGAATGTACTACCAATGAAAATTAGCTGGGATAGAGAGTAATTAGCATTTCTGTGATAGGCATCCAAATTTTGGCTCCTTTTTACTCAGATTCAAACATAATTTAACCTTTTTTCAATCTTGGTATTAATTAATTATAGTAAATTCCTAAGAGATTTTTCCTTTGTTCGATCATTTATTGTAAATATCGTAATATATAATATAAATATTCTTCGTTTATTTTAAACACAATTTATACCTTTTTATTATTAAATAAGTTAACTTCTTTAATGTTTTTCATATCATTTATTGTATTTTGCATCCCCTTCCTAAGCCAAATACAGAACTGCAGCTAAATTTTAAAAGGAATATGAATTATGTAGAAGACAAATTTATTAAATATTTTCAGTCTGGCATAGAAACCCGTCTTTTAAGTTCTAAAAGAATTTTCAACAATAATAGTTTTATTGTATGGAACAAACAACAAAAGAATTACCTTCCTTTTATATTTTATCTCGACTCTTGTTAGAGAATAAATTGAACTCCTTACCGCAAAATGAAAAATCACAGCTCCATACATTGAAGGCAAAATATACAAAATGTTATTAAATTTCTGTATATCTTATGATTTACCTAATTAAATTTTGAAAAATATGTTGATAATTATATAAAATAGTATAAAAATATTCAAACCGTTTGAGGCGAGTGGGAAATTATTTTTTCTCCTATAATATGAATAAATTTAAATAAGAAAAATATTTATTAATCTCTTTAGCTTTAGAGGAAATTTTTTATTACAAAATTCTCATAAATGCGTTGCAAAAGATTTTATTAAAATCTTGTTAAAAAGAATGTATTATTAAAAAGAATTTATTTCACGTTGTTTTGTTTTTATAAATCTAAAGCGTTGACCCATATTTTTTTTTAATACGATTGCTTTTCCTCTTTTTCAGAACTAAGCTTGGTTTAATTTTACATAAAATTTGTAGATATTATTGCTACTTGAAAACTCCTTAGTGTATTTTACTTATACATTGTTAAAACGTTTTTTGAAATGATATAGAATGTCTTGATAAAATGTTATACGAAGTTTCTTCAAGAATACTTATTCCGATAAACATCTGAAATATATTCTAGCACCTTTATAGTCATAAAAAAATGAAGATAAAAACTTTATATCTCTTTACATCAGCCACTAAACTAACCCGACGGGAATGTACTACCAATGCTAATTAATTGAATTGAATTTTAATTAATTGGGATAGAGAGTAATTAGCATTTCTGCGATAGACATCCAAATTTTAGCTCCTTTTTACTCAGATTCAAACATAATTTTACCTTTTTTCAATCTTAGTTTTCACGTCTCAGGAGTGGTCAACCTGAGTTTGTTCCAGACTACATGTCTAGTTTAGTGGTGATGTAAAGGATAGTGGTATCCTTTTCTTGATAAATGTCTTCGATTTTTGAAGGTACCACTGTTAATTAATATCATGTATCAAACTTAAATTTTATTGACCGATTTTTCAAAGAAAAATACAATATTTTTTTTACAATGGGATTGGGGTTGAAATTAAATTTTCTATACGTTTTGATGTATGAGGAGTACGAAAATACCATTAGCTTAAAATGTAATTTTCTTTTATAGAAACCGACTACGCAGTTGTTTCTGATGCACGGCTTAGACAAACAACTTAACTTAAAACATTTATAATTTCATTTAAAAATAATATTTTTTTCCTTTATTTAATTCAATAATTCTAACTAAAGCGCGCGGGCGTACCGTATTTAATTGGCGTGGGTGTGGTGGTACAAGCGTTGAGGGTCGACACTAACTAATCTAATTTCGCAACTTAAATAGATCAAATTTCGCTTGTACGTTCGGAAAATTGGTGTAGGCGCGAAAATTAACGCATCAGGTACCGAGTCAAGACCCAGCTTTGTTACTTTTTTACACTTTAAATATTACTAATTTAAAAAATTATTAAAAAATGAAAATCCACCTTAACAGCAAATTAAGTGTAATACGAGATCTTTCGGTTTATTTGAAAATCATCATCGGGAGTTAAAATATTATAATTAATTTAAATAACTAAATTATTGTCGAAGGTTAAAATACGTATACAGTCATGACTGTTTGCATTCTAACAGTATACTGAAAAAATATAAGATACTTTGGTCGAATTGAAATGTAATTAGAAAAAAAATAATGTTATAAAAAATGATATTGTATTTAAATAATTATTATTATCTCTTTATATCTATATTTAGGACGTGTTAAAACAATTTATCATCTTTAAAAAGTTTTGCTCATTGATTAGATTTTTATGATTACTGTAAATGTGATATTTTTCTAAATTAGATATAATAGTTGTAAGAAATGTCTAAGAATTTCATAGAAGTATTAGGATTGTGTGTATGACCATTATCTAATATACGTTTAGCAAAGTTGCAATTTTCTGTTTTATTGTTTTTAATACTGTCCATGTGTTCTTTTCCACGATTAGAGAATTTACGATTTGTCATACCTACATATACCATATCGCAATTTTCACAACTCTGACTATATACCCCTTGTTTATCAAAATTAGCGTCATTATTATTTGATATTTTATTATAATTATTATTAACATATTTAAATAATTTATTATTTTTAGTATATGCAGGTGTTATGTTAATTTTTTGTATACATTTTTTTCAATTTTTTGACTAAAAGGATATTTCATTTTTTAATAATTTTTAAAAATTTATAAAGTCGTTCGGTAGAATGACGCCGGCGAGAGTTTTTCCGACGGCGGAAAAACCGAAGACTTATTTATTCTGATCAACTCGCAAATCGACATTTCAAAATTTTTAAAATTGTTTAAGATATAAAAAAAATTATAATTTTGGTGAAATAAGGTACATAACATCGCAGAAATAGATTTTCTTAACGAATACAGGCTTTTTTTTATAAATATGTGATAATCTTTGTAAGTTCACGTTTTTCAATTTGAAAATGTTAAATTTTTGTTCTTCTAATCTCGATTTTTTCCTAACCCTTTTACGAATCGCGTCGCTAGATAGCAGTACTAGTTAGCGTATACTTGAAATTATAAAACTTTAAAGAGATTATACTAGTTTTATTGAAAACGGAATAAACAAAACAGAAATAAATTGGTAAAATTTTTATTCTACAATTAGACCTATTTGGTAGCGCTGGGGTTGTGTTATTTCGAAAAATTGTATTTATGGTCCGATTTAGCTCATACTGTGAAAATATATTATTTACGTGAAAAGACATTTATGCAAAAAATGAAAAAAAGATTTACATTCATGAAGATCGAGTTGTTTTTTCATTAAAATAAGAAGAATCTTATTATTATTAACAGATGACTAGTTACTGACTAGACTTGATATATCGCCCAATCAACCAATCGTCTGATTTCAGATTTAGTATATTCTTGCTGTTCTACTTGAGTTGAATCTTTCTCTTTAACTTAGGTTAAATTTTTTTCAATGCATTTGTAAAGTCTTTTAAACTTCATCATCAGCTGTATAGTATTAGTTTCATAGATAATTTGAATTATAATTCTGATGCTCTCATTCGTAACAATATTAACACAAAACAACAATGCAATATCAATTGTAGTTATTTCAGCTTACAGTAGCTGTATAACGAGTATTCTCGTTTTATGATTACAAATTTACTTGTGATATACAAAAGCTGAACAGTTGAACAATAATATATATGTATTTAATCTTATTGTTAATCAAAATAAAGCGTAAATCAGCTTTATGTGCTAATGCGTCTGCTCTCTGACAAGAATAAAAGTAGAATTTACCTTCAACATACAGAGTGCATCACGAAGTTCTCCCGGGGCTTTCATAACCTATTCTACTGGTGAAAATAATGGAAAAAGTTCGTATAAAATATATCCTAAAATGCTTCGTTTGTGATTCAAGGCTACTTTAAATTTCAGCTACCCCGATGAAATAAGGTCGTACTGAAATTTTTAGGACGTTAATTAAGGAGTAAAATTAGTGATTTCTTAGCGTATTTCTTCTGCCGCAAATAAGTATAGCATACTTCAAATCGTTCGTGCGCGCGCACGAACGATTCATTCATTCGAACGATTTATACTTCTCGAACGATTCATTCGTTGAAATAAATTATAATTTTTTATACGAACGATTTATCTAAAATTATATTTGTGTTTTGGAAAAGGAAAACATTTCGGTTAGAGCTGTGTTAAAAAACCACAACTCAAGAAACAGCTAAAAATGTTCAGGATTTTGAAGCTTTTCGTTGTAAACGTTTTTGTTGTAAGTACGCTAAATTGTGATCGTAATTTAGTTTCAATTGACAAATCATTTAACAAAATCATGTGTAATGAAACATAACCTATGTAACATTTTCGCGTTTTATCTAGTAAAATAATAATAATTATTATGTTTAAATGAATAAAACGATACTTCATAAAATATATAAAAAATACTTTGTTTATAAAGTGTTTACTTAAAATACAAAATAATAAACTCCAAGCTAAAAAATGTTAAGTGAAATTAAAAAAATATATACCTATAAGTATAACGTCTGTTCTTTTACCCTTCCATAGGCATGAGAGTTAATTTTTTTTATAAATATTAGCTTAATGAGTACAAAAAAAAATTAATAAATGAAAATATCGTAAAATTTCTTTACATGGAGAAATTGTCCATGTTGTTGTCATGTGTTTGAAATTTTCTATAATATAATTAGATGTTTTAATTTAAGCGTTCTCATTATCATTTGTTTTTTGATATTACGTAATTTCTTACGTAATTTAATAATTTATATTTCATTTTTTCAAGAAAAGTAAAATAATTCTACAGTAAAATCAATTGTTAAATAGATAGCATTAAAAAAATATTATTTTAAAATCTGAACATATAAGTAATTTATTTTTTTTATTTCACAGGTAAGAAAAGAGTATTTTGAGTAAGGTCCACGGGTGAAGAGAAGGTAAGTTTTCTATTTATTATTACCAATAATCTTTTTTTCATAAAATTGAATCCGAGTCGAGATAATTTTAAGGGACTTCAAACCGGTTACCTCACTTTTTTTCCACGTTTTTTATTTTAATTATATTTTATTCGTATTATCAGTGGGAGTGGTTATAAAACAATTTTTACTAACGATCTTCGAAATTCCCTGGTAAAGTTTTCATAGACGATACCTGCCTCGAGAGAATAATGATAGGTTAAGAGAAGTTACCCTACAGTCATATCCAATTTTCATGAAAATTAAATTGCATCAATTCTCCATATACCTGGTCACCAACCACAGTAAGTTCAAATTGCATTACTAAAACGTTCACCCATGCTAGAGCTATTAGCAAATTTAACGTACGAGCGCAGGTGAATATATATATATATATATATATATATATATATATATATATAAATATGTGTGTGTGTGTGTGTGTGTGTGTGTGTGTGTGTGTGTGTGTGTGTGTGTGTGTGTGTGTGTGTGTGTGTGTATCTCACTCTCTGTGTGTGTGTGCGCGCGAGAGAGAGCTTGTGTGCGCGTGCGCGCGCCAATACCATAAATACAAAATTTGGCATTTGTTTTTTTTAATTCGGAGAAACTTTCTTTTTGATGTCATTTAAACCATCGCAATCAATCCTTTCTGATAATTTATAATTACATATTTATAATTTTCTGTCATAAGTTAATCTAATATTTCACAGATTCATTATAATGGATCAGTTCATTATAATGGGATCAAGTATTACATCTGACCCATTCATAATTATTATAAATAATTTAGTACATATAACATTGAATACCAAAACATAAATATAAGTATGTGGAATATCAAATAATTAACTTATGTTTTTAAATCAGCTGTTTACATAAAAAAAAAATTTTACCCCCTTGCTATTTATTCCACCGGGCTGGTCTAATGGTTAACTCATTTCGCAAATCACTAGTTTAATAGCTGATTTTCGAAGTCGAAAGTTCTGAAGTCCAATTCCTATTAAAAGTTAGTTGATTTTATACAGATTTGAATCCTAGAGAGTTGATACCGGTTTGCTTTCTTGGTTTTTTCTTTTTCCTGTTTAGTATCCGGGAATTACCGTTCAGATATTACTTCAAAGGATGAATGAGGATGATATGTATGAGTGTAAATCAAGTGTAGTCTTGTACAGTCTCAGTTCAACCATTCCTGAGCTGTGTGGTTAATTGAAACCCAACCATCAAAGAACACCGGTATACATGATCTAGTATTCAAATTCGTATAAAAGTTACTTTCTTGGTTGGGCTCAAATAACCACACATTTCGGGAATGGTCGGCCTAATTCTGTTCAAGACTATATCTCATTTACATGCCATAAATATCATCCTCATCTCATTGGCCAATGAGAAGGTTGTTTATTGTTCACTACTTGAAAAGATTGCAATGTACATTTTAGGAAAATAAAAAATCTATAATTTTTTTATTAAAACAATAATGAATTAGAATGCATTTAAAAAAAAAAAGTTTTATTACAATACTTTTTTTGGAAAATTTTCTTTCTTTTTTTTTGTATATTAATTACATAGTAGCAGTTATAAGTGAAATTGAATATCAGCTTTAGAAGTCTGTTGAAAAGAGTTAATTATTTTATTAAGAGAATCTGATGTGGACACCACGTGACTTCCTTGTATGCCTATTAAATTACATATACACATTTTATTTTTAAATGAAAAAGTACATAAATTTTTATTTTATTAATAACTTCTGATATTTTTTCATATTTCTTTTTTTATTGTTATTGAATTATTATTTATCGTAAAAACTTTTTACAATCAGAGGTTAATAATTATTAATAAATCAATATATTTAAATTAAAAAAAGGAGCTGAAGTCTGACTCGAACCGATATGCTTTCTCCTTGTAAGATCCAAATATTTCATTAATTAAAGTTTTATTTGGCTATAACTCTGGAACCAATAAAACTAAGTGCAACATGATATATTATTGAAAACGTCTCAATGAGGGCTTTTTACTGCAGTTAACAAAAAGTCCAAAATCCAAATGTTTTAGATTTTTTGGACACTTTTTGCCCAGTCGATTGCAATAAAAAGAGGAGGTGCACAACTAGTTGTTACAGTAGTCCTAGATCCAAAATTTCGATATCCTATGGCTAATCTTTTTTGGGTTATGAAACATACGTACGTACATTTTCACATCGAAACTAGTCAAAATGGATTCAGGGATGGTCAAAATGGATATTTCCGTTGAAATCCCATTTTGATCGTAAAAAAACGAAATTTTTCACGATCACAATATTTCCTTTACTTCGTACAAGTAAGTAAAAAACATAGAAAACGGAAGAATATAATTTATATTAAAAATAATAACAATTTTTATATAAAATCGATCTTTGTTTTTATTTTTTTATTGTATTATAATTTTATTCCTTTGTGTTATTTATCTGGAGAAACTAACATCATTAGTTTATGCGTATCTTCTTATTACATTTTTTAGTTAATTTTTTATACATGTAAACTTGTAATTAAAGAAATAATTTAAAATTTATATATATTATAAAGTATGATATTGATAAAAATCCGTATAAAGAATAACAACTGTAATAAAGTAATATTAAGTATTATATTTATTGCACAAATAGATAGGATGTGAGTCTGTTACATGATATTATTAACTGTTCTTCTTAAGTAAGTTAGTACCTGACATGACAAACTATTCTCTCTCCATTCTCAACAAGGACTAAGTCCGTGGCCTGGATAAAACAATCCCGTGGGCTCTGTTACATTGGCTGAATAAAATGGTTCCTTTGGGTAACTCTATCTAGTTTAGGATACATGTATATCACAAACACACAGTGCGCGCGCTCGCACACATACAAACAAACACACACACACACACACACACACACATACACACATTTTCACGAATACTCTTATTCTCCAGAGCATCTCACAATTCTGATACTTAATACATTACAAAGTTGTAGTGACCTATCTCTTTCATTCTTCTGTTCGGAATTGTAATCAGATGACAGGACTTAACTAGCAATTATTTTTCTGTTTGTTCAAATACGTGGTCGGTATGATTAAAATGGAATTGATGGACAAATATAATATTGTTATTTTATTTTTCTCTCGGGTTGAAATTTAACTATCTGTTAAATCAAAGTACTGCTTTAGTTTATTTATTATAAGATTATATATTTTTTTGCTTATGCAGGGAGTCACAATGGTGAGCGAGTTGAAATTTGATGTTCGTGTGTAGGATCTGCTGGTTAATTTGGACGTATGTAATAGTTGTACTATGAGGTCAACGGAAACGAAATGACGGTCTTTTTGGGCAGTACTGCACAACAGATTTTTAATCCACTAACAAATACACTCTGCATTTAATAAATACATTTATAATATTTCAATTTACGTAATACATAAATGGGTTATTTTATTAAAATAACTATTTTTCTTTCTTTTCGTTCCGACCACTACGGGTCATGTTTACATAGTTTTTACTCCTTTTTCTTTTCCTAAAAGGTTTTCATTCTTTTTCTCTGTTGTCACCTTACTTCCATCCATCTATTCACCTTTATACCCTTTCTTTCTCTCTGGAAACTTAGATTCTCGAATCGCTTTTTTAAATTTCTCTCTCTTTACACAGATCCTCAGAAATGTTTAATGTTTTTAGATCTGTTTCTATTTCTTTAAACCGGTTGATCTTTGAGGTTTAGTGTAGAAATTAAATATTTGTTTTATCAATCTTTGGATGTTCATTCTGCATAAATCTCCATAAAAACTGTAATCTTCTTTTCCGGATTAAGTCTCCTATTTTTTCTGTTTGTTTGTACATTTCTTTTTCACTTTCCAATTTGTAAATTCTAACTTAAATTTCAATTTTAGTTTTTATCTTCATATTTTGGTCCATAAATTTTTTCTAAAATTCGTTTTTCTCCTTTTTCTACATCTTTTTTTGAAAAAAACTGCAGAAATTCTACCCCATATAGTGCTTTTGGTAGGACTACAGTTTTAAAGTACCTCAACTTGGAGTTATATGACAGGAACTTTTATTTAAGTGTTCTTCGTGAGATGAGGCAGTTTCCACTTTTTGTAGAGTTCGGCTGTTCGATTGTAATTCGTTTTTAGACAGACACTACTGGCTACGGATAATTTGCTTTAAGGCATTCGCTAGAGGTTGGCAATAGAAGCGCATGCGCATTTCATTCCGTAACTAGGTTCGTGCATCAACGTCAGTGCTTGTACAGTCAGCATAAGAAGTGAAACGCGAATTACCGCGTAACTGGATTTATATTGTTTTAATATTGTGTATTTTATATTGCGTGGTCTTAATATTGTGCATTTATAATATAAATGTATTCTATTTATATCAAGTTGTAAATATGCCTCCTAAAAAATCTTGCCACTGGAGAAGCTCTTATCAATTATTGTGACTATGATTGTACCGTCCCTCTAGCTGACTGAGTTTTTGTCCTTGGTGAAAACGCATGCGTACTCCTCGTTTTGGAGGGGGTAATTTTACGATTTACACAGATATATCCAGTTGCCAATAATTAACGGCCGAACTATACTCTACTCTTCATCCCGTTTTTTTCATTTATATTCGGTGTTACGATTTCTCCAAAATATTTAAACTTTTGAACTTTACTTAAATCTTTCTTGTCGGAAATTTTAAGGGTTTGAGTTCTGTTCTCTTTGTCATTGGAAAACAAGTTAGTTTTTTCATAAGAGACCAATTTTGCTTGCAAGTTCACTTAGTTTTTGAATTTTGATTTTCTCCTCGACTACATCTCTTGCAAAAATTGGAATATCTTTTGCGAAGGCCAGAATGTTTGTATTTATGTGCTTAGTTTTAGTGCCTATTTTTATGTTTTCGTGTATGTTAAAATTTTAAGACCTTTCTCCCATTCTCTTTTAACTTAATCAAGGTTACAATTTGAGATAGTCTATCTCCTTGCCTTATTCGAGTTTTAATTTCAAATCGTTCTGAAAGGTCCCTAAGAATTTCACTTTTGATTTTGTTTGTTAATGGTTCTTTTATATTATTTATTGTCTCGTGATCGATTTAAAATTTTTCAAGGATTTTAAATAGATTCACTGTGGATGAAGGTAGGTTTTATTAAATTATACTAATTTTTTTTAAACTTCAAACTTTATGAATGAAATTAATCTTACGGAACACTACTTTAGAAAATTTTCCTTAAACCTTCTTATTTGATGGAATATGCTATTATTACTCATAACTTAAAATAATAAATTATTGTAATAAATTCTGTCTGGTTCTCTTTAATTTAATTTTAAAATAAAGTCACGCTCACGTTCTAGGACGATGTTAGATAGTAGTAATATTACTTAAAATAATTTAATAAACCAGAGAAAAAATGAAAAAAAAATTAACATAAATTATACCCTGGGTAAGAGTCATTGAAGGAATCCTTGCTGCTACTTGTAGTGGAGGAGTCACGAAGTACCACAATATTGTTTATCAAGTACTTCAGTGGTACTTAATCAACCACTACCAGTAGAAGAGACGGAAAGCTTAACCACTGATCTTTCTTTTCATCATAAAGAACGATTTTTACCTGTCTATACACATATATATGGACAGTCTCTCTTGTTCATTATATTTAATAAACCCTTCGATAAATGATCACATTTTTAATTAGAGTAAAAATCTTTTCCGTTCAGTTTTGTTCAAAAAAATCTTTATCAACATCAAAGAACTTATTTAATTTGATGTTAAAAAACGTTTTATTATTTTTTCTTTTTTCAATTCTACATCATACTAATTTAAATTCAACAGCTTTTAGAAAGTACTGCTATTTCGTTATAGATGTTATTGTGCCTAAATCTAAAACAATTGAAATATTTATTTATTCCGATCTTGAATATCTCCTTCTTTTGCCATAGTTGTTACGAATATTCGCTGTCAGACTGGCTACCATCCTCATTATCTTGATCTTGTCAGCAGCTACTAGAAATCGAACGTCAAATAAGACGTAACTTGATCAGTCACAATATAGATCTTGGTATTCCCGCAGATTCAAACGAAGGAATAAAAACTCCGAATGATTTTACATCATATAAAGTTATACCAGTGATTTCATAATGATACTTATCTGCATATTTAATGCAGTGGTCTCCAAATTTTTTTCTGCATTGTAATGCTATTGACCTACTATATAGTTCTTCCGCCTCTAGGGACAATTTCTTAGCCCAAGGGAATAGAGTGCTTTGAGGTCTATCTACTCATCCACTCTCACACGATGTCATTAGTACTTAGTACGGAAAGACTTATTATCCCAACCAATCAATCTGTCAACTTTATGCAGTGTTAGAGCCATCCACGGTGGCGTCTTACAGCATTACGTCCGATCAGGAAAACATGCGTATCAAATTATTGATGATTATTTTTTTTTATCCTAGCGATCGTGAGGACTACACACCTCACGGTGAATAACGTGAGAGGTTAGTGATTTGTTTGATTATACTACTGTAACCTAAAAAGACTGTATCAGTTGTCGTGCAATAAGAATAATCAATCATGTTATATTTTCAGAAAACAATAATTACATAACGATTTAAGAAAGATAATGTTATGAAAAGTAGAAGCTAGTTTTAACTTCATTCCAAAATATAAGATTTGCATATTACATCAGGTTTCAAATTAAAGTATACTTTAATATAAGATACAAGATTTTTAAAACTATATATATATATATATATATATATATATATATATATAATTTTTATATATAATTTAATTTTTTTATTAGATACATACAAAACAACAGTCGTGAGTGATTCATAATCTAAACTACTGAAGATAAATTGATGTAAAATCTGTATACAAGTTTTTCTTACTGTGTACACACCAAAAAGAATCTTATTTGAAATTCCGAGATTAAAGGTTTAAAATGGAAACAATGAGATTAACTATTTTTTATCGGCAACAAATAAAAATATCAACGATTTTTGGTGTGTGAAATTTTCATATAAATATTTAAAAACCAGTTTTTAAATTTTTCGTAATTCAATTTTGAAAGGATTGACGAAAGTTAAAAAATTTCGAACAATGTTTGCAAATTTTCCCCATTTCTAACTATACTAAATGATATATTCATTAGATCTGAGCTTGCAAATACTCTTTGAAAACTATTCTCGGATTCTTTTTTGAATTTTTTTTTAAGGGGTGGGGCGTGTACGGCGCGGCAGCTCAACCAACACAAGCACTTCCAACTTTACTGTATATGCAACGCAAATGGCTGCACTACTCTCCGGTCTTTTTGATTTAAAAACATAAAATAAAAAAAAGACATTGAGCGCGACGGGAAACGCAAATAACCGTACACAGCACGGCGGAATTAATTTTTTATTCGTATTAAAATTCTGATTATGTATCACACACACACACACACACACACACACACACACATATACACACACACACACACACACACACACACACACACACACACACACACACACACACACACACACACACACACACACTTATGGGGGGGTGAATTATTTCATAAATTATAAAGGATATGTTTCCTTTTTTATTATTAAATTATTATTAAGAAAAAATACGCTAATCTCTTCTTATACATATTTCAGTGTTAGTTATCTAGTCGCAGCGAGTGTAATGCTGAATAATAACTGTTTACTAAAAATTTAAAAACTATATTATAGGACAGGCTTACAATAATGATATTACGTTATGTTATGTCACTATGCTGTATATGAATTAGTTGCAAAAAACATTGGAAAATATTTAGTTCTAGAATTAACTTTATTTAGGAAATTAGGTTTGCCGGCCTCCGTGGCGCGAGTGGTAGTTTCTTGGCCTTTCATCTGGAGGTCTCGCGTTCGAATCCCCTGATCAGGCATGGTATTTTCACCCAAGCTACAAATCATTCATCTCATCCTCTGAAGTAATACCTAACGGTGGTCCCGTAGGTTAAACAAGAAAAAAAGTTTAGCATTTAGATGTCGGGGAAAATCTTTGTGTTAAATAATTTGACTCAAATCAAATATTATTACAACGTGAAAAAATGTTAAATGAATTCGCAATTTAAACGTCTACTTAACCAAAATTTTATAAAATTTATTAATTTTATTAATACTTCAAAATTAATTTAGATAGTAATCTAGTAATCCCGTTATTATTGGTAGAATACCGTAAGACTGTCTAAATAAACTCTCACATGACACTCGTACGTGTGACATCCGACAATGTCAGTTATGATGTGACTGAAGATGCACATTATTAAAAAAATTATGCTTACCGATATTAATTTTAATACGTATATATATATATATTTACTTTAAAATATGTAATATGTGGTTGTAGCTAAATCACAACGGTACGATAATTGTAAATGTCTGATATTTTTATGCTGGTTGACGGTTTTGAGATGGCAAAAATCTAACAATAATAATAATATTTATTATTATTATTATTAATATTATTAACAACAACAATAATAATAATAATAACAGTGAAAGTTAGAAAAAAAAATTTAAGCATGCATGCCAGTGTGTGTGTGTGTATGTGTCCACGCGTGGCTCTCAGTTGTCTTTATATCTGGGGATTGATTTATCAAGAATAACTAAAATTGATTTGGTTTTTATGCAATTAAATTTACTAATTTATTGAAAAGTAGACGAGGTAATGAAAACATATTGACTTTCAGTATCTCAAAAATGGATTGGCGTTTTTACGCACATAATTTTTGTTTTACTTCTTTGTACGAATTAAAGGAAATATTGTGATCGCGAAAAATTTCGGTTTTCATATTTCAACGAAAATATTCATTTTGACCATCCTTGAATCCATTTTGAATAGTTTCGGCGTGACACCTGTACGTACGTACAATTTATTTATAATATAAAAATATTTGGATTTTGGACTTTCTCTTAACTGCAGTAATAAGCGCTCACTGAGAGCTTTTCAACGATATTTCATAGGTGGTACTTATTTTCATGGTTCCAGAATTATAACCAAATAAAATTTTAATTAATGAATTATTTGGATCTTACAAGAGGAATGCACATCGGTTCGAATCCGACTTTTCTTTTTTTTTACTTTTTTTTTTAATTTAAATATATTGATTTATTAATAACTATTAATCTTTGTTAATAATTATTAATTAATTTATAAATAATTAACTATTTTAAAACAATGATATCAAGGTGAACACAATTTTTAACCGTTACCACAAAGCTAGAAGGAAGGTAACAAACTTTTTATTCAAATACATAATTTTTTTTTCAAAAACACAATATTATCATTTGTATTATTTTGAATTACGTTTTATGATACCTTAAGAAAAAATACCTTAGAATTGAATTAAATTTATGCTAAATTTTAAAACATTTTTGTTTAACAAATCTTTATAAACCTACTTCTTTTCAGATTTCTAGTTCTGAAAATAATTAACATTCCACTGGCATATTTTCAAAATTATCAGTTGTGGATCTTTAAAGTAAAATCTATGTAGAAATGTGGTAAGAGATATTATTTATTTATTCCAAATGTGTAGCTTGCAATCTGTTCAACTTTCTTCTTCTTTCTTTTTCCTGTTTAGCCTCCGGTAACTACCGTTTAGATAATTCTTCAGAGGATGAATGAGGATGATATGTATGAGTGTAAATGAAGTGTAGTCTTGTACATTCTCAGTTCGACCTGAGATGTGTGGTTAATTGAAACCCATCCACCAAAGAACACCGGTATCCACGATCTAGTATTCAAATCCGTGTAAAAATAACTGGGTTTACTAGGACTTAAACGCTGTAACTCTCGACTTCCAAATCAGCTGATTTGGGTAGACGAGTTAACCACTAGACCAATCTGTTCAACTAGTGAACAATAAGAACAACCCCCTCTCCATGGCCCAATGAGCTGAGGATGGTATAGAAGGGAATATCATCATCTTCTACTCAGTAGAGTGAAAATTAACGAAATTATAATAACAATACTAAGTAGTTTTAACAAAAAAAATTTTGGATGTCGGTCAATGTAAATAAAATATGTTTCAGAAGTTTTTTGACTTTTTATGTCATTGTATGTATGATATGTAAAGGAGGTGGTGTCTTGTACAGACTCAGGCCTCTAATTCCTGAGATGTGAGATCAATATTGAATATAGAAGCAACCTTTTGCTTCTTTTTTCTTTTTCTTGATGTCAACAATAAGAATGACTCAATTTTTAAAACAAGCTTAATAATAATAAAGTTAGCCGAATTTAAATCAGCTACTTCACGTTTGGAGTCTTTAAAAAATTATTTAGCCATGATATCTCAGTGATTTTATTTCAATTCGCTTTTAAATAAGAAGAAAACTACGTTTATTTATCTGTATCACTGAAAAGTAACACTTAAATTTATTGCCATGGGTGCTATTTTTTGAACTATTTGTTGTAGGTAATTTTATATAGTATTGATGTGGTAGTACTTTTTCAAACGAATTCAAGAGGAAGCACTCAATTCGACCAGTTTTTTTCCAGTAGACTTATATGAATAATTCATGATTTTTTTCTACCTTGATAGAGGAAATTTCTGTTGTGATCCCATGGTTAATATTTTCCAAATAAAATTAATGAAAAAATTAAAAATTAAAAAAAAATTAAAATTATGAAATTAAGAAACTTTCTGGCGCCGATCAAGTAATGCTTCTCATTCTCGGTTTTTCAGAATTTCTTTTGATGTTCTATTTTCGTTACCGGCATCATTCTATGTAGGCCTATCCATACTTTTAATAAAAGGATTAAAAATTAAAGATTGTCTCATAATTCTTCTTAAAAGTTTTGATGTTTGAAGTTGACGAGTTAGTAAGTTGTTGACAGTTATTTTTAATTTGGAATCGACTTCTTGCAGTTGGCATTTAAATAAGAATTTAAAAAATAATATTACATCATTAAATTAAAAAATCTATACAGGATTTATTCAAGTAAACGCTATAAGTATGCATATGTATCTGATACAGAATACATAAATATATAATAAACAAAAATAAGTAAATACAAAGATGAGTTCAAAGATCATTGATCAAAGTCAAAAGTTCAGAAACAAAAAGCAAAGAAAACATCAAAAAGAAATTTTAACAATCACACAAAAAATAATGAATCAAACAAAGAAACAGTGAACCAAATCAAAGAACCATATAAATAAGTGACGAAACTAAATGAAGAATATTGAAGGTACAAAACACCGTAAGTTAGCTGATTAACCTCAAATTTCGGAGAACTTATAGATCTAATGTATGCAGTTGCTTTAGGCGAGAAACCTCCTCGCTGTTATCCAGTAGGACAGCCACGAGTCAGTTCACATGTTTTTTCAGTCTCATTTTGAATCGCCGTTTTTCCTCTCGAACGTTTGGCAATCCCAGATAATCGTGTATTTCTGTTTTTTCGTAAACCGTGGCGCTTCTGTTATATTTCTCAATAGTTTGTTCAGGAATCGCTGTACGACTTCGATGTTTCAGTCGCTTTTCATATCCCACAGTTGGATTCTTTAAGTCCAAATAGATTTTGGACTTGCTGTCCAATCGCAATTGCTATACTCAACTGTCCAATTTGGTCAGCTGAGTATAGCAATTGCTTGTCAGATAATGATAATTGTGATCCCCTGCCTAAAAACTAGTACATTTCTCTGAACTTATCGTTAAACTGTGTCGTTTTCTTCCTGACATAACTCCTCCACTTCAGACAGAGACTCCCGGGTAATCACTCTCCTCATCGCAAACGTAACATGCGTAGTAGACTTAGCCGGAATAACCATCCACTTCATTATTTGATTAATTTTGATTTTTATGATTTAATTCATTAATTATTATTTTATTCTATTTACAGATTCTACTAATCTTCCATATAGCTAGCCACTTAATTAGAACCAATGCAGTTTGTAGTTTAGCAAAAGATACGATAGGGTCAGCATCCACAGCCAGGATTACAGTGTCATTCACAAAAGATGCAATAATAAATAATAATAATTATAATAATAATAATAACTTTAAAAAGGAATTATTTATACATTTTTTTTCTGTAAGTATATCAAAAGTCATTTTCACAATATTTGACTAATTTTCTGATCTAATTAGATTTTTTTAATGTTAAAAATGTTAGTATTTTTCCAGTTTTTGATGAAACTTGTTTGGTTAAATATTCGTAATAGAATAGTTATAAAGAAAAATCTTATGAAATATGTTTTTACTTCTTTTCTAAAAAGATATATTAAAAAAACCAGTGTATAGGACAAAACAAATATAAAACTCAATACTCAGAAGTCACGTATGTAATGTGATGTGAAACTAAATTTTAACAGGTTGAATCGGCAAGACACGTATTCAATACAACGCTGCTTCTACTATTGATTACCACCTTCCTACGTTTTTAGACTTATTCAGTTCTCTTCTTGATCCGTTTACTACCATGTATATTAATATATAATTTTGTCAAAGATCACGATATGAATGTCATCTTTTTTTGAATACGATATTGCTCACAGTGTTGTACTTGTAAGTCGATAAAGCATTTTTATCGCTTTGCTTATCTAAAACCGAGTATGAAGCATTACAATATTGATACTGTTTTAAATTATTTTATCAAATAAATTTTTTAATTTAATTTTACTAATTGTATTTATTTAAAATCCTAAAAATTTAATGTCTGGGGTTTGCTTATGATAATCAGAATGAGAAATTAAGGTAAAAATTAATTTTTAAGACATTTGTTTAAAGTTTTTACTTCCCAAAGGAAGTATTGTGATCGCGAAAAATTTCGGTTTTCAGATTTTAACTGAAGAATCCATTTTGTCCATCTTTGAATATATTTAGACTAGTTTTGGCGTGACGTCTGTGTGTACGTATGTATCTCGCTTACCTCAAAAACGATTAGCCGTAGGATGTTGAAATTTAGGATATACGACTGTTGTAACATCTGATTGTGCAACTCCCCTTTCGATTGCAATCGACTGAACCAAAGGTGTTCAAAAAAGCCCAAAATAGAAAAACACTTAATTTTGGAATTTTTCTTAACTGCATTAATAAGACCTCATTGAGAGATTTTTAACGATATATCACAGGTGGTATTTTTTCATTGGTTCAAGAAATATATCGAAATAAAATTTTAATTGATGAAATATTTGAATCTTACAAGGGGAAGGCACATCGGTTCGAATCCGACTTCTCTTTTTTTTAATTTTAATATATTGATTTATAAATTAACCTCTGATTGTAAAAAAAAAAAAACGATAACTAAATAATTCAATAACAATAAAAAAAAAAATTAAAAAATATCAAAAGTTATTAATAAAAAAAAATGTTATGTATTTTTCATTAAAAAAAAAAATGTGTATATGTAATTTAATAGACGTAAAAGGGTCATATTGTGTTCACATCGAATTTTTTATACATAATGACAGGAGGTGAAAAATCACGTAAATTGATAAATTTTTAATTAAAAAGTAAAGATTTTCATAAAAAGTTAGTTCGCCTTAAATATTAATCATTTTCATTACCACCGATTTTCATGAAAAAAACCTTTCTATTCAGTTCTGATAATTTAAAAATAAAAATAAATCCTGTTTAATCTTTTTTTTATACAGTTTACCCTAAAAATGATCATTTTTTATAGAAGAAAACCATTTTTCTATCAAAAGATAGAATACTTATTAAACTTTCTAAAAATAATTTAATTAAAAATACTACGGGCAGTATTTTTATCTATCGTAATTTTTTATTGAAAATTCTTTAAACATTCTTGATAGCATTGTAATTTCACAAACTATGAGTGTATTGTATCTAAGTCTACACCTCGACCGTCGGCTAACGTGGAAGGTTTATATGAGAGGAGAAGGTAACTTGAGATGAGATAAATTTCAAGGAAATATTCTGGTTTTTGGGTAGAGGTTTTCAATTATTTCTATCTAATATGTTCTAAACATAACGATGTTTTCAAGAATTCCAAAACCGATCTGGTTCTAAGGGATCGAACTTTGGGGTACTGTGAACAAGTCCATTGTCGAAATCTTACAGCGGTTTCAAAATAAACTAACGAGGTGTATAACAGATGCGCCTTTGTAATAAAATAGTGAAATATACGAATATTTAGGTTTACGAAATGTCCGGGAGGAAATATAACGACTACACGTTCTGAACCTTAAGTGCGTTAAAAGTAACTTCAACTATGAGTGCCAAATTTATTTCATATCCTTTAAATACCTTGTTTACCATTTTTTATTTTTTATTCTTATTGTTTCATCGTTTTTCTTGCTATTTATGACTTTATTATCTTTTCTCGTGTTCTACTGTTGGATATTCTACTTAGTGTATGTGCTGCTTGCCACAAAAGTTCTTTCTAATACTAGTGAATAATTTTATGGAGCTTCATTGGGAATTCCTTATCATGTGATTGCAAGTGTGATGCAATTTACTTAAGGTTTATATAAAAGTTATCAATAACTGATTGTAAATAAAATTGGAAACTAACAAAAAAAGTGAAGTTTTCCATATAATATAATAAATTAAAAAAATTATTATATTATAATAAATAATTATTTATAAATAAATATAAATATATTTATTTATATTTAATATAAATTAATATACTAAATATTAATATATAGTGATTAGTGATTAAATCTGAGGAATAAAAAAATGTTTCAACCAAACTTTGTTGCAAATTTTATGAGCTTTAATATTTTTAAAATTATAATACTATAATTTCTTTAATATTCATATAAGATCTATGTTTTACATAGGATTGTTGACAAAATGCAAAACTGACAAAAAACTTCTAATTTATTTTTACTGAAAGTGGGGTGCTACCTCATTTAAATACTGCGTACCCTATGATTCCTTCTAATTATCAAGATTTCCATTTAAATTATTTTATTTTTTACTTTTCAGTGCATTTTTATATTTGTTAATATATTATATTTTTTGTTTAAAATTCTCAATTTGATTTAATTCTTATTTTTTAATTTTTAGAGGGGTTTTCTAATTTGTTTTTTTTTTTTTATTAATGTTAATATTATAATGTTAATATTAATATTAGTTAAATAAAAGCTTTTTTAAAAATTAATATTTTATATGTAATGAAATATATTTTTGTATTTTTTTAAGAATAAAAATAAAAGCTTTTAAAAAAGTAAAAATATTTATTTTTACACATCGAAGTTACATACGTGTACCAAATTTCAATCATTTTCATACGATAGTTCATGAGAAATGAAAATTTTCAACTAAATGCATGAATTTAGCGTAGGGGTAGTGCGTGGTGGCGTGGGGGTTGGTCATATAAAATTCCGACACCGTAGTGTTGTATTGTCATCGAAGTTACATACGTGTACCAAATTTCATTGATTTTCATACGATAGATCAAAAGATATAGCAGTTGTAAGATTTGATTATTCCTAAAGCGAGTTAAATAAAAGCTTTTAATAAAAAGGGAAATTAGGATTTGAAATTGATCTATTAGAACAGTTAGCATTTACCTTGAACCTTTACGCATTTATTATTAAGCCAACTTGTCAATCGATTGAATACACCTTATTATTACTGGTTAATAAGTTAAAAAGGTCGTCGTTGCAAATAAACAAAAGGTTAACCCTCTTGTAAAGTGTAATTGAATGACTTTTTTAATATTTTATTTACTCGAACTTTGTTTTTCATGATTATTTTTTAACATCACTGATTACAAAAATCGCTTTGAAAAATAAAATATTTCTTAAGTTTTTTTTAGAACTGATGAATTAATTAACAAGAGTTAATTGAAATTGTATTAATTGTAAATTTAAAACAGTTAATTTTTTTCTTTTATGAATTAATTGATTCTACTAAATAAAATGATAAAGTTTGTTTATTTGTTTGTGATAATCTGAGCAACTACAAATAAATTGTAACATTTTCTTTTAATTTTTAAAAGGATATATCTCTCTAAATAAAGTAAGATTTATAGTAATTTTTTTCCTATCTATCCTTCTCATTCCTTTCCTTTGTTATAAGATATTAATAATAAAATTTGTTATTATAATAGGTTTATAGTAGGTCTATCAAAATCTAATGGAGGATTTCTAACTTCAGAATGAAGGTCTAGGATAAAAATAGTTATTTCTCTTGATTAATGAGGCAAATAATAAATACGAATATATTGAAGTATTTAAACGGTTTTTTTTAAGTATTCTGCTTCCAGAGGCTAAGAAAAATAAAAACTTCAGGTTATCAAAGAAATAAAGCTCTATAACATCTTTTAATTAACACAAGCAAATATGTTAGTACAGTCTTAAGTTTTGATAATTTTAAAAATCTACATTTACAGTTTAGTCACCTAGAGCTGATGTTATAATTTTAAAATTCTTATTTTTATCTGTTTATTTTATTATTAAAGAACAACTTTTACGATTTAAATTACAGATTCGTAGATGGAAATCTTCATTATTAGAAGGAATCATAGAATACACAGTATTTAAAAATAATATTTGAAGCTCCTACTTTCAGTAAAAAAAAATGTCAGAAGTTTTCGTTTATTCTGGATTTGTCAACAATTTTATGGGTACAAAAATATTATATTAAAAAATTTGATGTGGAAACTACATGACTTCCTTGTACGCCTATTAAATTACAAATAATACACATTTAAAAAAAAATAAAAAGTACATAAAATTTTATTTCATTAATCTATCTATATACATAAAAACGAATGTTTGTCTGTTATGTCTCTTGTGCCTTCCTAAACCGTTCATCCGATTGTGATGAAACTTTGATGAGTTGTTGTGCGCACACCCGCGAAGGTTTCTGAATTAGTTTGGACCCGCTAGATGCCGCTGTGGTCGAGATATTTTGAAAAATTGTATTATGGTCCGGTTTGGCTCATATTCAGAATAAGTGTTACTTACATGGAAAAAAATACCTCTACAAAAAATGGACCCGCTAGATGGCTCTGAGGTTGAGATATTTGGAGAAAATTGCATTTATGGTCGGATTTGGGTCATACTTAGAATATATATATATTAGTTACTTGAAAAGAAATATTTTTACAAAAAATGGACCCGCTAGGTGGCGCTGCAGTTGAGATATTTGAAAAAAATGTATTTATGGACCGATCTGGCTCATATTCAGAATACATATTAGTTATGCGAAAAGAGAAATTTTTGCAAAAAAACTATACCCGCTAGGTGGCGCGGTGTCGAGATATTTACGAAAAAAATAAAAAGAAATATACAGACTTTCTTCTTCTATAGATGTAAAAGGCAATGTTCGTATGTGTCCGCTATAGACTAAAAAACTACTAGACCGATTTACGCTACTGGTCCGATTTAAAAGGAAAGAGGGGAAATGGGGAAAAGAAAAAAGAACAGCGAAATAGGGAAAAAGAGAAGAAGGGAAAAGGTAAATAAGGGAAAATGTAAAAAGAGAAAAAAGTTGAAAGGGAATAAGGGAAATAGGAAAAAGAGATAAAGTGAAAGGTTAAATTTTATGAAGTTCCATAATGTTAATCTTTTTAATGTTTTACCAAACTTTCCAAACTTTCAATTGTATTCATTTAATATATATATATATATATATATATATATATATATATATATATACTCAAATCTAGTAATAGCGAAGCATTGCCGGGTCTGCTAGTAAATTATATTTTTAATTCTTTTTTATTGTTATTGAATTATTGTTTATTGTAATTTTTTTTTACAATCAGTGGTTGATAATTATTAATATATCAATATATTTCAATTAAAAAAAAATTTAATAAAAAAGAGGTGAAGTCGGATTTGACCCGATGTGCCCTTCCCCTTGTACGTAAGATCCAAGTATTTCATTAATTAAAGTTTTTTTGGCTATAATTCCAATGAAAATAAGTACCACTTATGATATATCGTTGAAAAGCTCTCAATGAGGACTTATTACTGCAGTTAAGAAAACCTCCAGAAAACAAATATTGGATTTTGGGCTTTTTTAGACACTTTTGTTTCAGTCGATTACAATCAAAAGAGGAGGTGCACAACCAGATATTACAACAGTCGTAAATCCAAAATTTCAACATCCTACGCCTAATCGTTTTTGAGTTATGCGAGATACATAGGTAAGTACAGATGACACGCCAAAACTAGTCAAAATAGATTTAGGAATGATCAAAATGGATACTTCTATTGAAATTTGAAAACCGAAATTTTCGCGAACACAATACTTCCTTTACTTCGAACAAGAAAGTTAAATACTATTAAAGCTTAAAATTTACAACAGTGTAAAAATAATCTTACAACAGTTGAAATAATCTTTTGAATTCTCAGGTTTTAAAATTAATAATTTTGTAGCGTATAATGATTTTCTGCCATTTTTTAATTTATATTTTATATTAAATGAAAAACTTCATATGCCAAAAATGAGTAAAAATACTGATTTTTAACACCATTTATTTGAAAAAAAAAATTTAATATTTAATAAACAGGTTTAATTCCTTTCTTCCTCGTACTTTCAAACATTGGAAAAAAATTATTTTCCTTGCAGTTTTAAAATTTTTTTTAATAAATATATTTAAATAATTTTAAATTCAATAAAAAATAAAAATATTTTTAAAAGTGTGTTCTACCTCAAAACACAAATTAACTCGATTATAATATTAAATTTTATTATTATTACTGATTTAGTATATCTGTCTATAGTAATTTTAGGCTTTTCGTAAGAGACGTTAAATCAGTTTCCGGACTGAATAATAACCATAAATGAACTGGAAATGTTGAAATGGTAGAAAGGTAGTATTTTTCATACTTCAGATTAATACGATTAGATAGATCAGTTAATCAATTTAATAAACACAACCTTTTTTTTTCTTAAATTAATGTAGGAACAAATGAAATTCTTTAAGAATTTCGGAAAAATGAATTTTCAGTTACTATTTTTTGGTATCGGTATTTCATAAATAGGATCCGTATCATCTTGTCTACCACTAATTTTCTTGTGCTTAAGCGTCTTCCTTCATTTCTTTATAACTTCTTTCTGCGAAGCTGATATAATTAAAAAATTCCTTTTATTCTTCTGTTTAAACTTTTTATACTTCTCTCTATAATTTCCGTTGTAGAAAATATATAATTTTTGACAAAATATAACTCAAAAATTGTATTTTCTTTCTACATTATTCTTATCTGGTTTTAGTTCTTCATTTTCTCCTTTCGTTTCACTTGTACCGTTTTTCTCCATAAGTAAATTTTCAAAGCTTTCTGAGAATTTATCTTTTGCCTCTCTGATTTACCTCGTCCTGGTTATTCAAAACCACTTATAAAATACTTGAAGAATTTTTATCTTAGTTCCATATGGATATTTCTATTACTAATCTTCTTTTCAAAACTCTACTACTTTCTGGACTTATGATGTTCCGGATTTTACTTCTTTCATTTCCATTCAAAGTTGGCGACCGATATAAGTACTTCAATAATTCTACTTCTCCCAGGTTTCTTACTCCAATATTTAATAAATAATTCACTTTTAATATGCAAATTTTATCCACTTTAATTTTTTTTATTCCGGAAAATTTTATGAAATTTAACAACTACTTTCCTTATGGACTGTAATTCCTATTTAGATTTCATCCATATGATTTGGTCATCCTGTTATTGAAGATATCAGAATTATCACTTATTGCACCTGTTTTTTCCAAATTTTTTTGGCAGTTTTTCGGAGAACAATTATAAAAAATCTGATGTGGACACCACACGACTTCCTTGTGAGCCTATTAAATTACATGTACACATTTTTTTAAATGAAAAATACATACAATTTTATTTCACTAATAACGTCTGATATTTTTCTTTTTTTTATTATTATTGAATTATTATTTACCGTAAAACTTTTTTTTTTTACAATCAGAGGTTAATAATTATCAATAAATCAATATATTTAAGTTTAAAAAAAAAGTTCAGAAAGAAAAAGGAGATGAAGTCAAATTCCAACCGATGTGCCTTCCCCTTGTAAGATCAAATATTTAATTAATTAAAATTTTATTTGACTCTAACTTTTAAACGTATGAGAATAAGTACCACTTATGATATATCGTTGAAAAACTCTCAATGACGGCTTATTGCTGCAGGTAAGTCCTAAATCCATTATTCTGAATTTTGGTCTTTTCTGGGCACTTTTGGTCCAGTCGATTGCAATCAAAAGAGGAGGTGCACAACTAGATATTACAAGTCATAAAAACAAAATTTCAGCAAACTACGGCTAATCGTTTTTGAGTTATGCGAGATATTTCTTTCAGAAATATGGAAATATAAAAAGTAGTAATTTTACAGGATGTTATTTCTTTTTAATGTAGTTTTTCAAACATGCATGTATATATCTCTTTTCATTTTTGGATATGGTTGTAATCAAGCCATACAACGTTTTATTATATTACTTACGCTAGAAGTAAGCTACCTTTTTTACTTCTTTGTACGAAATAAAGGAAGTATTATGATCGCGAATAATTTCGGATTTCAGATTTCAACGGAAATATCCATTTTGACCATCCCTAAATCCATGTTGACTAGTTTCGACGTGACGTTTGTAGGTACGTATGCTTCATAACTCAAAAAAGATTAGCCATAGGATGTTGAAGTTTTGGATTTAGAACTGTTGTAACATCTAGTTGTGCACCTTTCCTTTTGACTGCAATCGACTGAACTAAAAGTATCCAAAAAAGTCGAAAAAAAATCTGTATTTACTTTGTCTTAACTGCAGTAATAAGCCCTCATTAAGAGCTTTTCAACGATATATCATAAGTGGTCCTTATTTTCACTGGTTCCAGAGTTACAGCCAAATGAAATTTTAATTAATGAAATATTTGAATCTTATAAGGGGAAGGTACATCGGATCGAATCAGACTTCTTCCCCATTTTTTTTTTTTAATTTAAATATATTGATTTACGAGGGTTATGCAGAAAGTAACTTAGGTTTTGAAATAAAAACCCAACATTTTATTATATACTATAGACATATACAAAGGACAATTGAAAAGGACAATCTTAAACTATTTTTCTACATAGTCGCCATTTATATTGAGGCACTTATCATAACGATGCACGATATTTTCAATTGCTTCTCTGTAGAAATCTTTTGCCTTAGATTTTTGGTACCCATCTTGCACAAAACTTGTGATAACCAAGTTTTCCCGTTACAATTTCATGCAGTAAACTTCGTAAAATTTGAGAGAAATGAAGCGAGAATACCATAATCGTAACACGGAGATTTTCAAGAATTTTATCGTTGATTTTCATCGCCAGTTCATCAGTCACAAGGCTAGGACGACCACTGCGGTCCTTATAATGAACACTGGTGCGGCCATTTTTTAACTGAATGCACCACTGCCTCACTCCACCTTCACTCATTATTCCGTACACCCTACAAAGTTGCAGATCAATTTCAATTAGTTTGAGGTTTTTTTGCCAGTAAAAACATAATCGCTGAACGCACCTCACAATTCACGGGATTTTCTTTTGAAGAACTCATTTCAATAATTCATAACGAACAAAGTAAAAAAATCACGGTACACACGCTACGACAGCTTGTTGCGTACTGAGTGTAGAAAGGTTTTTACACCAAGATGGCGGCTCTATCCCCACCTAACTCCACGCTAGGCTCAAACGTAATTTACTTTCTGGACCTCTCTCTGATTGTAAAAAAAATGTACGATAAATAATAATTCAATAAAAAAAAAAAACTGCTTATATGTAATTTAATAGGCATACAAGGAAGTCACGTGCTGTCCACATTAGATTTTTATTTTTTTATTTTAATTACAGTCTCCATTTCATTTTTAGAAAAAAAATATTTTTATTGCGATTTATTTGTTGATAATGAATTTTACAAATAAAAATAATACATATATTTTTGAAGTCGAGAGTTCTAAGGTTCGAGTCCTTTTAAAGGGTTTTATATGGATTTGAATCCTAGACTGCGGATACCGGTGTCCTTTGATAGGGTTTAAATTAACCATACCTCTGTGGTTAAAGTGGTCGACCTGAGTCTGTTCAGAACTACATGTTTACCGATATATTTACACTTATATTTGCAGCTGTAGGTCTGGCAAGCCGGTAGCAGTAATTACATTTGCACACGCGCATACGCGCGCGCGCACACATACACACACACACAGCCAGATCTGGCAGCAAGCTGGTTGAAATAATAAATTAAATAATTAAGGCATAATAATTAAGTTTTTCAATATTTCTTAGAGAATTTTTTTTATTTTAATTGGGGGACTCGGACATCTCTGAATTTATTTTTCTACCATAGAATACTAATAAAATAAATATGAATCATTCATAGTAAGAAATTTTCTTTTAAATTCGAATAGAACTTCCAGTAAAAAAAAAACTAATTTTGGGGGAAAATTTACACACAGAGGATAACTTAACGAAATAATTCCAAGAGATAGAAATTAGAACAATGAAATGTACAATTTCAGCTTTTCTGGAAAGTTTTTTTTGGAATTTTGACTTAGTACCTAATTCTGTTATTTAATGTGAAATAGCCAGAGGAAATACTGCTCTAAGATTAGAACAGAGCTTACCATTTTATTTTTATTTTCTTAAAAAGAGAATAACAGTTTTTCATCTCTATACCCTTTTAGTTGTTCTAATCCCACAATAGCTTCGGATTTATTTTCTAATTTCACCTTAGGCTACAGAATTAATTGATTGTCTTGTAACTGCGAACATATCAAACCGCAACCTCTTTTTTTCTTAATCTCTCTGTTTTATTTTGTAACAATTTTGAGGATTATTTTATTTTATTATTCTTTTAAAATCTTGATATATTTATTAATTATTATTTTCATTATCGATTTAAAAATGATTAAGGTATTTAAAAAGTCTTATAATAAAAATTAAATAGGAAGAAATACAATTTTTGGGTCACTAGTGATTAAAAAAGAATAGTCTCATTATTATTATTATTATTTCTAATGTATACGTTGCCATCTATTCAATTAGTAAACAATAAGCAACAATGAGATGAGGATGAAATGTATGACGTGTAATAAATAAGTCTACTCTTGTGCACACTCAGGCCAACCATTCCTGAGACGCGTAGTTAATTGAACCCCAACCACCAAAGTACACCGGTATCCACTGTCTACTATTCAAATCCGTAATAGAAGCGACAAATTTTTACTAGGATTTGAATCTCAGAACATTCTACTTTGAAAATCAGCTGTCATTATGGTCAGATCGTGTGTTCAGTTAATCATATCGTTGTAGATCAACTTCATTTCTAGGATTTTTAACCATATGGTAATTCCTTATCGGTGAAGGCATATCTATTTCGAAGAATTACATCAAACCTCTCCGTCTCCGTCAAGCATCTCTTTTTACAGTGGATACCAGAGAACGTCCGTATCGATTATTTATTGCTTTCATTTGTAACATTAAATACAGCTTACAAAAAAATCATTTCGCTAAGATTTTTCATTGGAAAACATGTGTTTATCTTGTTTGCCTTAGCGATACCATCAAAACGATTACAGAAATCTCGCTTTACATCGCTCATTGTACTCCCTCATTACGCTGGGTCTATAACATGTGGTATGTATCAGTAACAGATATTCAGTTTATAACTAATTTACATCGGGCATAGCATGGGAGATCATACCAGCGTGACATCTGACCTTATTTCATAGGCTGCACTTCACCAGTCAAAGGCGCGTACTTCACAGCCGTTTCGTAGATCAATATGCGGTACGCTGTTGTAATTGCAGGTACTGCCTCGTCAAAGGTGACTTTAAATCGATACGACCCTATTTCAGCAATTCGTTTTACTGAGAGCAGTCGATCATACACAGAGGTACATTCATTCTGAACACCGCATAAGCGTACGCCGGGTCGCTTTCTTCTCGAACTTAATATAATTTCTGGAAATCCATAAACATTCTATACATCTTACTGGTAACACCTTTCAAGTCATCGCATAATTAGTAATCTGAATTGAGATAAACTTTCAGGTTCTTTAACTTGCAAGAGTCGAATTTCGATATGTCTTTCGTCACTTCGTTTTCCCTATCTGTTTGTAAATCCAGTATCACGTATCATGATTTCTTCTTAAGCGAAGTTGTCCGTACTGTGCACACGTATTTGTATCGCTTTGTGTAACAGCCTACTACGTGGGTATCCCATGTGTGGAAACCGATCATCAGTATCTTGTTCAACTCCAGTAACTTGTCCAAGGCGACGGCCTCTCATAGTTCTTTGCCTCAAGAAAGGAATTTCCCATCTGACCTTTGTGATCGATAATGTGGCTTCATGGTTCACTTCGGTACAAACGACCAAATTCCCATCGTTATTGACTATTATCAGTACTAACTTCTGTTTCACTCTAGTTGTGACTTGGTTGAAATATTTGGCGAAACCCATGAACTTCTGCAGTGGTACATAGATAGATACTGAACTTTCCGTTTTCTTCTAGATATATGTTATTACTGAATCCCCACCCGGCGTTCTTAGCAACTTTTCTGTGACTTTCTCTCAACAACAGCGTATTGACTTCATAACTGAGTAGCGAAAGTTATTCATCAGTGTTTTACTTAAGTCAAAGATCGTCAGTCCAACGTAGATGGGCTTATCGAGATGACGGTATCTTTCTGCATTTCTACACGACCAAGTTTTATTTATACATGATACGGTTTTTGAATGTTGGCTTGTCGATGAGTCTAGATATTCGTTTTTGATCAGTTACTACTAGTTTGAAATTGATTCGGTTCGGGACGTTCTCATACACGCCGAACATCGAGTTGTTCATTAGCTTGTAAAAGTCCTTCTAGAAATCATTCCTAGCTTTTTGTTTTAAAGTGATGAGTTCGCTACATAATAGCAAACGTAGTGATTTTTTTTCGAAAATAGTACGGTAAGTAATTTACTACACTCTGAACCGGGTGTCTTTTCATTGGCTGGCAGGAAAGGCAGCTTGTTGTGCAAGTCTTGGAAACGAGAAATGTATTCGACGTCGACTTTGAGTATGTAACCGGTCTCATCATCGTCACCATGTGACATTAGACTGTCGAATAAAAGTTAGTTTTTCGTTCGTTTACCCATTCGAACTGTAACGACACATACTCCAGCTGTAGAGATTGTTGAAATCTACATAAGGATAAATCGATTAAGTAAACTCGGATCGTAGGTGAGTTTGTCGCCGTGGCGTATTTCTAAAAACCACACACATCAAAAAACCATTTTCGGGTTTTTTTTTAATTTCAACTTTTTTTAAGGGGTGCGATGGTGTTTGATGTGGCAAATCAACCAGCACAGCCACTGCCACTGTTACTGTTACTGTATATGCGACGCGACCTGCCACCAGTTACTTGACTGGAAACATAAAACAAAAAAAAGATTTAAATGGAAAACAAAGTACAATATCCTCCTACTGATGTTTTTCGGGTAAAGCTAAGAACCGGAAAAATACATTTTTACCCGTTCAAAGAGCGGGTAACCAGCTATTTTTAAGATGGAGGCTGACTATTCTGAAAACTGCATTCTTTAGATCACTCAACGTTTCGGGTCCTGTACTGACCAAACTCTTACTCTGAATAAATTACAATACACTGATATTTTTTTTTATAAATTTGAGAAGTTTTAATTTTTATTCTCACAAGCATATGCTTAATTAACACAGCGGGGTCCAAGGGGCAGAGTTTGCTGGTTAGACGAGAAGGGCGAGCGAAGTGAGCCATGACCGGCTAAATATCCCCTGACCGCAACGGGAAATGCAAGTAGCCATGTAGCGCGGGCAAAGCCGCTACGTGAATGGTAAAAATGGCGATTAATAAGTCTCAAGGACATTAATTGAAGTTGACAGCCATTGATTTACGAGAGGACTATTTCTCTTGCAGAGAGCTTTTTTTTGTGAAAATGTCATGCCTGACCGGGATTCGAACCCGGGTCCTCGGATGAAAGGCCGATATGCTACGCTTTTTCTTTTTTTTCATTTTTTTTTACCTTGTTAAACATCCCCAACATCCCTGGCCTCCGCCGTTAGGCTATGCGCAGGTATGTCGGAGTGTAATGGCAGATGACTACCCCCGTGTCTTGCCTTCTGCTCGGCTTCCCAACGGGGTCCCCTCAGTTTCATCGAAATGCAGTAGCCCTCCCTTCTAGACGACCGATGGACACCTTCGCTGAAAGGCTACCTTTCCCGTCCCTACACTAGGTTGCCGGATACGCCTTGCGCGCAACCGGCAAATCGCCGAGTCCCTCCCGCTCACACCTTAAGGGTCCCAGATGTCATCATCAGAAGTGCTCCAACTCGTCCACTCTTGCGTGTGCACGGACCAAAACATCCTAGACATCCAGGCTGCCTCCCTGATCCTACTCGGCGACCACGATTTGGCCACCTTTTTTTATTTTTTCTCAAGAAAGACCCAGTGTCAGCGTGGATGAACTATCCCGCTGCCGTCGTCTCACTACGGTTTGTTCTCCCACGATACATTTCTTCCTGATTACTTACCGAAAAAATATTTAAAAATCAAACTACATAAATAATAAAATGAAAAATGAAAAATAAAATATATTCCCTTGATCAAAGGGCTAATCATTTACACGACACAGATTTCACATTCCATACAATGAATAACTAATAACTAATACACGACCTAATTGAATTACGATAGAGTCTCGCAGCTGAAGTCACGATCAACCTCTCGGGCAAGAAATAGAACAAAAGCCTTCCCTCCACACAGAATGCAGCCCCATGTAAGACATTCAGCTACCACCAGTGTCAGAATTCAATAAAACCTCGATATGTTACGCTTGCTCTAGAATACGTTCACGCAGCAGTTTATTCATTCTAGCACTACAAAAAAGCTAAAATTTTCATTAAATGCGTGACGGCTATTTAATGAAGATCTAAAAACAATATTCTTGATTAAATAATTTTTATTTATAAATAAATAAGTTTGCAATTAAAAAAATACTGCGGGAAGAGCCACACTGATATCGCGGGCGAAGCCGCAACGGCGGAGTGTTAGTTTTAAAATATATAACATATTGTTAAAGAAAAATTATATTTAATAGATTTTTATGCTTAAAGTAGATTCAGATATGTTAAATGTAAAGTATTTAGGATTAATATTTTATATTTCACCTTAAAAATAAAAAATACATCATTTTACTTGCTTACCATTGCTCTATTTGTTTTATACAAGCTAAGCTACAGTATTTATGCACTTTTTTATTCAATCTTACTTTTTAAATTGCTAATAAAAAATATTATTTGATAAAATGAAAATCCTGCAGCAAATCATAAAATTTTCTAAATTTTTTTAGGTCAGTTTTTGTTTTGTATTTCAAAAGAAATAAATACAGAAGTACCAACTTAGGTGTATTTATGCAGAGTTACGTTTGTTATGGTAAAAATCTTTTTTATACTTCATATTTGAGCAGCAAGAGGTTTTTATATAAAACTTATCAACGGTTTCCATATTGAGTAGAAGTTATTATATAACCGTTTTCAAAATAGTAAAAGGAAAGATTAATTTACTGTATTAAACAACTTGCCTCATTATTTATTTTGGCTGATTCATCTCTGAATTGAATAAGAGAGATAAATGAGATATATCAGTAAAAGTCTCTTTCCATTAAATTATTTGTTTATTCCCTACTCTGTAACTGTAAGCGTAAGCAAAATGAGAGATTAACATTTTTTAACGGTAAGAAATGAACATATGAAAAGATTCCGAGCCAGAAAGGAATTAGAGCTTAGAATCTTCTGGATGAAAGGTAGAGACGCTGATTCCTACCTTCATGGCGGTTATATCTGCAAATTATGTTATAACCACACATCCAAAGTTACAACAGTGAATAGAGTTATAAATCGCTTCAATTTCATCGGGTATGAATGAATGTGTGGTGATATGCTACAATATAATCCGTTTAACGAAGAAAGAAAACCATTTCATTTTACAATAAATTAGCTAAAGAAGCTAAAATTCATTGAGGTTATAAAAAAAGTTACAAATTACGGAACAAGCGAGAGTAATTTTCATTTATAATAGCCTAAATGTGGTATTGTAACCGAATTAAAATCTTGTAGAGTACAAAAAATTGATGTGTAAATATTTCTAACCTGTTTTATAAAGAACGATGGTTTTTAAAATAAAACACAAAATATTCTACCAGAACATTATTTTAAATATTCTACCTCGTTGTCTTTCATAATACGGGGTTCTTTTTTACGGTATGGTGATACGATATGTACCAATATTAATAACTGAATTAATTCGGCTTATTTTTGTCTTTCTTAATCATTATCCAACGCGTTTTTTTTTTAATTTAAAAATTCTCTACAGTACATTATTTCCCTGATAAAAAAGCAAAGCTTACTTTAGATTTGTCTCAATTTTCCTTTAGAGTTGTATAAATATATTTTTATCTTGAAAATTATTAACAAATTTTTTTTCTCCTTTAAAATTTTGTAATCAGCTTCAGTACTTTTTTATCTGGTTCATTCTGTCAAGTATTTATTTTAAAATTAATGTCTTATTTTTATTTTTAGTAATTTCTCAGAGATATTTGCTTCATCAGAAGTTCTTTTTTATTAAAAATTAAACTAAAAAAAATTTTAAGAATGTTATTTATTCAACTTTACTTGTTATAAAGTGGAATTAGAAGATAATAATTGAATTAGGAAATAATAGATTTAATAAAAATCATTCAACTTCTATTTCATCTATTTTTCTAATATTACATTCTATGGCAGATAATGAACAACCGTTTTTAGTAGCATAATTTCATTATATATCATTGTTTCATTATCTGCCACAGAATGTAATATTAGAAATATAATTTTATTTCTATCATTGAGTAAAAGACAAAAATACCTATCTATAATTTTAATATTTAAATATCACCTCCGTGGATGAGTAGGTAGAGTCTCAGCATTTTGTGCGGAGGTTCCAGGTTTGAATCTTGGTCAAGCATGGCATTTTTTCATACGCTACCAATTTCCACCAGGCTAAAGACCATAGTTATTGATGCTTGTTCTTTAATAACAAAAATATATATATATATTTAAATGTATTATTTTTAATTTAATTTCACATAAAACTTCTGATTAAGTACAGATCTCTGTGAAAATACAGAAAGGTGAAAGAAAAAAACAAAGCAGTAAGTGAAAAGAATAATCTATAAATAATAATATTCTACTGTTAGGATTCAATTTGTTAAATTGTTCATTTGCTCAACCACTGATATCATCTAACAAAATTATTCTAATTGTGATGTAAAATAATGTTTTTGCAATAAAATTAATACCTTAAAAATTACGCCAATTATAAAAATTAAGCCCAAATGAAATATAAATTACATTTTCATTTAATTTTTATGTAAAAAAGGACAGACAGATTAAGATAAATTTATGGATAAAGAAAGACAAAATAAATTATTAATTTTTAAAATTATTTTTCATGAATGATATATTTAGTGAACCTTATAATTGAAAACTATATATATATATATATATATATATATATATATATATATATATATATATATATATTCCCATATTCCATGTTCCATATATATATATATAATATGGAATATGTTTATATATGCAGAATGTCCCTGGAGGTGTTGGTCACACTTAAGGGATTGATTCAGGACATGAAAATAAACAAAAACGTTCATGTGAACAAATCCCTACCTTATCCCTTCATTTCCATTTTTGTTGTTTCTTTTTTCAATAAAGATGTTTGTCTTAAGAATGGATAATTATATATATTAATAAAAATTGGTGTGTATATATCAACAAATATTTTCTATAAATTGAATAAGTTTTAAAATTTAACTTTGAAAATACTAAAATGGCCGCCATTTAAATTCCTTAATCATTAATAGCTCTGTAATTATTCATTATATCGAATAATATTTTATTAAATAAAATTTTGAGCCTTTCGTCGAAAAAATTGATACCTAATTTGTTTAAATCGGTTGGAATTAAGATCGGCTGAAATTGTGAAAAAGTATCCCAAAAATTATGTACTGGATATTTTTGGGCCTTTAAGAAAAAAATGATACATAACTTTTTAAAAATCATACCTCTTGGAATGTCCTTTATACCCTTGGAATTTCCTTTAATGTGTGAGCGCGCGCACGCACACACACATTAATATATTGAAATATACGGATATTTCAATAAATGTAGGAGCGTATCTAAAACAAATATTATATATAACTAACTGTAAATAAAAAAAAGACACGTTTAAATATAGATCAAAACATGCTGTTAATATAACATAATATTTTTTTTTTACCTCTCGGTCCACCGTTAGGTACTGCTTCAGAAGATCAGATGAATGATTTGTAGCGTGTCTGAAAATGCCATGCTAGTTGAAATGATTCCTTGATTATGTTTAGCTGTGAGACAGAATTAATTTTTACTACATATTATGAAAATCGCATAAACGAAAATATTATAAGTTGAATTTATTTAAAATTATAAGCAAAAATCTGAGGTATATTGCTTTATATTTTATTTATATGTGCTTATTTTTACTTTAAAATTACTGGATACACAACATGCTTACATATTATATAAACATCACTCAGTGATACAACCAAAAATAATAAATTATTCAATAAAACAAATGCAAAAAAAAACAATTATCATAATAATTTTTGGATTATTGTTAATATCACCCGATTACCACTTTTATAACCATTTATATTAATTTATTTTATAAATATAATTTATAATCTTGATTAATTAATACAGTAATATTTTGAGTATTTAAATAATAAATTCAGTAATAATTGCAATTATTTATTATTTAATAATTAAGATATTACTGTTAATTAGTCAAGGTTAGCAAGAGAAGTGAGCGTAGGTTAAGTTTGGTTATTTTATATCTACAATTATAAGCAATAATGCTTATATTTTTAATATATATGTAAAATATGTTAATGATCACTTAACTTTGAAGTATTTTCAAAGATACGGGATTATTATGTTTATGATTGACGGGCTAATACGTAAGTACCCTTTATTAAAATTACTACTACTAGTTTATTATAATTCATAACATAGAACAATTACACAAAATTTGTTGTAATGAAGTAAAAAAATTTAGACTGAGAAAAATTGGTTGTTGCATATGGATGGACATCTGCTACAAACCCTTGCAATCGTTATTATAATACAGTATAACACTCGTATTAATGTCTTATTTAGATATTTAGAAGAATAATTTTAACTAGAATAATTTCAACGGAAGTATTTACCTGTTATAAGTTTATATTTATCAGATTGTCGATAGATTCTGAAATTCAACGATTAGCTTTGTAATAGTATCATAGAATATTAATATTAAAGTGAAAATTTCTTTAGACGCGCCACGCACATTTGGATGGTCATTCTAAAAGGCTGATCCGTCAGGCTCTGAAGTGAAACGCTCATTCGTATATATTCGGGTAAGCCGAGTTAGGCCGATCGCAGGAGACAGTCTGCCGGTCGCGAGTAAGTCTATCTATCAGGCTCCGAGGTAAAACGCTCATTCGGTTGAAGTCGGGGAGCCGAATTTGTCCGAACGAGAGAGGGAGTCGGTCAGTATGCTGGCTTCTGTGCTTGGCTGTGTTACGTTTTATATAAGTATATTTATAATTGTTGTTCGGTGTAAATGTATATAACTGCTACATCTATCTTTCAGTGTATAACTTTAATGCATAATCTTTCTAATACTGAAAATATTATTGAAGAGTGATTCAGTCATTGTGTATGTAAGTAAATTTATTTATTTCTTATATATATTATAAATATGTATGGGTGTGACAGTATAATTAATATTTCAAAACATTCTTTTCATTACGCACATAACTGATTTATATATATAACATTAATTTATACCTTGTTCAGATTCATCCAAGTAATGTCACCACCCATAATATTAAGATTATTAATATGTAATACTTCAAAACGATTTACTAAGACCGTGTGATCTTAATTATACGTCTTTTTTTGTCTAATATACATAAAAATGCGAAAGTATGTGGCGGGTTCTATCTGTCCATTTGCAACAGCGTCACTGGAGAACCAACTGACCGATTGCTTTCAAATTTTCAGGGTATATTCGTGTTATACCAAGGAAGGTTTTAAGTCATAGACCGAAACCCTAGCCTCTTTTACCGATGATGTTTTGAATTTTTTCTCGTCAAAATTTTGTGTACTTTAGTTACTATTATTTATTTTTTAATTTAGTCTTTTTTTTTCAAGTATTTGTAAAGTCAGTATAGTTTAATTGTTATTTATCAGTACCATTCTCCCAACAATGAGGATAAAGACTGCGGAACTTCCAGCATCCTGCAAGGACGAGGAAAAAGAGCCCTGGCCAGGTAGTATTTATATAAAGTTATTTTTTTCTAATACCACTTAACAAATTAAGATTTTTTGTTGGTAAATATAAAATATAATGTATTTATGGTGAACCTTTTCTGCGGTGATGTCTGTTATTGTCTCGTTAAAGCTTTGTAATTTTTACATAAAATAACAAAAAAAATTATAAAATCATCATTTAAAAAAAAACAAAATAATATTATTAATTATTTTTAAGATTAAATTAACTTCTTTTTTTAAACATAATGACTTCAATAGTTTTAGCAGTTAGCGAGCGAAGTGAGCGTAGGTTAAGTTTGGTTAAATTATATTTATAAAATAAATAAATATAAATGGTTATAAAAATGGTAATATTGGGTAAAGTAACTGCTTTTACTAGGATTTGAACGTTGGAAATTTCGACTTCGAAATCAGCTAATTTGCGAAGACGTGTTTACCAATAGACCAAACCTATTGGGTGGGTTTGAATTTATTGTTTAAATACTCAAAGCATTACTGAGTTTAATCAAGGTTATTGAGCGAAGCGAGTGTAGGTTAAGTTTGGTTAAAAATAAGTGGTTATAAAAATAGTATTATAATGGTTATATCGGGTGATATTTACAATACCCAAAATTTTGATATTTATTGACGGGTTAATACGGAAGTACCGAATAAAGTGAAAATAAATATAAGAGAATATAGTACGAATGTTATTAAAATTGTTTGTTTTCTAAATTACATGTTTTGCATAAGTATTTATAAACTTACCGATGAAATGTTTATGCAAAATTTTACATGGTACTCTATGCAAAACAGCAAAGATTAAGTTGCAATTAGAAATTTAACATACGGTTACAAATCAAGGTACAGCGTGCATTGCAGAGTATATTCAACTACAGCGATACAACTACAGCGACTGCCTATGGTAATCTCACTTCGTATCAGTGACGTCATTTAAGATAATAATAAATTTTTCTTTCGTCAATTTTCTGAATTATGGATTGATTGAATGTAAATACTATAATACTGTTTTTCAAATAATTAAGTAAAATTATGTGGCACTTACGTATTAACGCCACCGCAGCTCTATTTATTAAAAACAAAGTAGTCAATCGGATTTCGGTGGAAAATGAACAGTCTCTTTATTAATTTTAATAAATAATTATTTATATTTATTTATTTTATAAATATAATTTAACCAAAATTAACCTACGCTCGCTTCGCTCGCTAACCTTGACTAATTAACTCCGTAATTTTTTGAGTATTTACTTAATAATGTCAGTAATTATTGCAATTATTTATTATTTAAATAATCAAAACACTCCTGTAATTAGTCAATATGCTATCTAAAACAAAAAACGTTATCTTCCGCAAAAAACCGGTAAGTCCCAAACAAATATAAATTCGGGTGTCATTGTGATTTTGATCCAACAGACTTGGTGCATACTCCACCAAGAACACGTTCTGCAAAAATTCAGATTATCATGAATAATGGAAGAGATATTGTGTCACACAACAAATTTCAATATTTTCCAAATTTTTCTCAAAAGTTCAGTCGAAATTTCCAGCACACTAATAAAAAATCGGAAATATTTGTTCTGTTCGATTTACATTGTTTAAGCCGTTTAAATAGGTTTGGTGGGTTAATATGCTTTTCACCATATTGTTTAAACAGGAACAAGGGAATCTCGACCGTTTTGTTAATTCAGAAATTAAGAATGTTTTTATAGCGTGCTGTTATTCCACAGTACACTTTTCAAACATATCGGACATTTTGAAATGAACGAAAGAGATTATAATAATGGAAGTTGTTTTCAATCAGCTGAAATTTACTAAGTTACGAGTGCCGACGTAACCTTTAGAACGTCGGCACAAGTAAAAACACGTCGGCAAGACATATTAGACACGTCGGCAAAAATATTTTTATTAAATACTTTTTCTGCTGTAGCATTTGTATCTTTAATTACTGAATAACCTCACAATATAACTAGACTATTCAGATGTATAAATATATTAAAGAACTATAGTTTAATCGTAGTTGCAGCTACAATTGTAACAATATAATCAATTATAAAACACAGTACAGGATTCTTATTTCGAAAGCGGACATATATCCTAACTTGTTATTAGTACAAAATAAGTCTTATTTATATTCACTGCTGTGGAGTCCAAAAGAAGAAGATGTACTGCAAAATTTTATCGATCGAGTTCCTGTCGATATTATGTTGACGCCATTGATTCGAATAACTACTAATTTAGCATAGATCTCGTTATACCACAGTCCTTGCAAAACCGCCTTTTATCTATGGCCCATATACTATCCACTGTGTTTATCTGTGCCGATCTTGAAAGTTAACCGAGTGGTTAACAGTTTATAATATTTAGTAACGTGTCTTTCGTTCAATTGCGAATCGCATATACGAAAACGTGATTTATTATTTGTACTTACCTCCCAAAATCCGAAGCCACGTTGGAGTTCCTGCCCAATCAATCGAGGTGGGACACCTAACTGGCCCATCCCTCCTTTACGGGCCTGTCCAACCCTAAAATCATCCCAAGAGTGAAGATGACAGGATTCATTTCCGGGCGCCGGCTCTGCAGCCACGGACCCCATAAGAGTACTCACGGGCATTGCAGTTCGAACACTTAGCCTCCGCTGGACAGTCCTTAAGGGGGTAGTCCTTACGGATTGACTATGGATAGTCCTTCCATAACCCGTATGAAGTTAACCGTAACGATATTACCCAACAAAAACAAATATAACACAATAACCTCAAATAAAATTATCGAAAACAAGAACAGATAGCACAAAACAACCAATAAAACTAGTAACCTAAACGATCCACAAAAAAACGGAAAACGAAACCAAAATCATATGACAAAAACAGAGCTCGAACATCACGTCTTCACTCTTTTATTTTAACTTAATTTTGCACAAAAAATCATATTTTATATTTGATATTAAGTATGTATATTTAGTTTTTGTTATTAATCTGTTAGATCAGTCTGGAGGTATTTTAATTTATTATATTATACATTATTATTACATATTACACATACGATAACTACTCATTATTTCAAAATATTCGATTATATTAATAAAAATTAATTCAATAAAAAAAACACGTAAAAGATAAAAATAAGTAATTAAGTAAGTAAAATAAATAAGTAAAGAAATAAAATTTGGTTAATACAGGATAATTAAAGAGCCTGCGGGTGACAATTTTTATATAGTATAATTTTGTTCTCAAATTTTTAACTTTATTTAAACATATATATATATATATATATATAGAGCCTATGACACTACAGGTAACGTAAGTGTTCCAACGAGGGGTCATACATCTAAATCGGTCTAGCCTTTGAGCTGCTTCGGTGGAACATACATGTATACATCCTAGATTTATTACATTCCTTTTTGGGCAATCACGTAAAAAGAAAGAAATATAAAATTATATATTACAAACAATGTCATTAATAATAAACAAGTCTAGAAATAATAATGCCATATTCATCCTTTTTTTCTTTCGGGGATGTTTCTTTTATTTTTATAAAACTTTTAATATGCCTTTTTTTAAATCCACGTAAAAAAAAAATATTTCTCAATTCTTGCAATATCGACTTTATGACATCCGGCTAATTTAGAAAGTTTTGCGAACTGTTTACTTGACGCAGGTATAAAACAAAATTTAAAGAAAAGAATGTTATTATTTTTTATTAGTTTTTTCGAAGTAATCTTCATCATTTTTTAAAACTTCATTACATTTTTATTTGTAATTTGGGTAGTACTTTAAATTAATTATATCCGTATAGGCGGTTCTCAAGAAATGTACATGTGGTCCGAGCGTTTTGATTACAAATAACAAGAATATCGCCAAATATATAACTTCGAGCAAACATTAACTAAGGCTGTCAAAAAATTTGGAAATATTTATTTCTATTTTCAAACAATTTTTTTAATTTTCGCGTAAAAAAATACTTTGATATCAACAAAGATAAGTCGAACTGGTAATCTTTTTTTTGGAAAAATAGTTTAAGCAAATATCAAAGAAAAAAATCCATTTTGGCACCCCGGAAGGCAAAGGTAGATTTCATCAGTGTTACTAAGTAGGGATATAAAAAGATATCCACCTTAAAATTAAGAAAAACTTCAAATTTACTCAGTACGACAATGTTTGCATGTTTAACATACGACAAGCCCACTTCTTACAATTCCAGCAATATTTTTGTCATTCTTTGCCGTAAGGGTTGGTGATATCAAAACTTATTTCAGACAAACTTTTTCGATAATGTTTAGAGGACTAACGAACACTTTAACCCGATTCGATACTGTGCTTATTAAGGGAGATATGATGTTTTTGTCTTCAAAACCCCATTTTTTCCACCCACTGGGCCAAGTTTTAGGTCTTTATCCAAAAAAGGGTAGAAACTTTAAAGGAATTCGATATTTTACTTAATAAGAAAGTTATAGCGATAGTTTGTTTTTTTTTCGAGAAAGCCCCCCGCCCATTTTCATTTACATGGCTCGATTTTTGCCGTTAATGAACTCGACCGAGATTTTGGGTCGACTTTTTTTTTAGTGAGTAATTTGAAACGATTGGCGCCAAATTACGGCAGTTATCGTGTTCACAAGAAAGTGAAATATATATATATATATATATATATATATATATATATATATATATATAAATGTGTATAAAACTTTTGAGCTGACGGTGTTTTTGGGGTCTGGGGAATATGAAACGCGAAGTTGTCAAAATTTTCTGGAAGTCGAATCATGGTACCCATTACAATAGGTAGCTTTCTTATGAAATCTACCTAAAACATTATTTCATTATATTTTTGGACAATCTAAACAATTTTGTATTTTGAGGTGTTTTAACAATTTACAACTCCTTAAAATTGGATAATTCATTCGGTTTGAAAAATAGATACTTACATAAAAATACAAACAATAATTTATTTTTAAATATTAAAGATCTTTTACTGATTTTGAATAGAAGTCCATTTAAAACCATGATCCCGTTTATATTAGAGTAAACATCGGACCTTGAATTATTAAATATCACGTCATTATTTTCAAGTCATTTAAATGTAAAGTGATGATTTCATATTAAAGTGTAAGCTGCCCTATACTATTCGTATTGCATTATAATATTAAATTTAAACTTGTTTTCATATGATAATTTATTATAAGCGTGTCGTTACACTTTTATTATTTGTATTTTTTTTATATGTTTTGTTTTTATAAAATAGGCATTTTTAATGTTATTACGTTCTATTAAAAAAAAATATTTTATCTGTTTAATTTTTAAATATCATCTGTAATAATACTTTTTATTACTTTAGACCGGAACACTCGTTTATAATTCTATTTTTCAATATGTCATTAGAATATAAGCAACAACAAATATATATATAATATAACCTTATATGTATATATATATATATACATATATATATGTATATATATATATATATATATATATATATATATATATATATATATAAGGTATATATGTATATATGTATATAAGGTTATATATATATATATAACCTTTTACTTCAGGGTTAATAACTTTTTTTTCTATTTTGCCTCCGGAACTACCGTAAGGTATTACTTCAGAGGATGAATGAGGATGATATGTATGAATGTAAATGAAGTGTAGTTAATTGAATCCCAACCACCAAAGAACACTGGTATCCACTATCTAGTATTCAAATCCGTAAAAACGTATTTCTTGCCTTTGCTAGTCCTAGCAAAGGCAAGAATTACATTTTTACGGATTTGAACCCTAGAACTCTCGACTTCGAAATGAGCTGATTTGCGATGACGAGTTAACCACTAAACCAACCCGGGGGGAGTGTACCAATTAAGTCTGCTACTCTTCAAGATCTGCGAAATCGAATTGTTACAGCAGTGAATTCAATAACAAGGGACCAGTTATCAATAAAAATAATTTGGGACCAATTAAAAAAATTAACTGTTATTTATAAATCTCGAGTTTTGTATCCTTGTACGAAGTTAAGGAAGAATTGTGAACGTGAAAAATTTCGGTTTTCAGATTTCAACGGAAATTTCCATTTGACCATCCTTGAATCCATTTTGACTATTTTCGGCGTGACGTCTGTAAGTACGTATGTGCGAATGTATCTCGCATAACTCAGAAGCGATTAAGCGTAGAATGCTGAAATTTTGAAATTAGTACTGTTGTAAACATCTAATTGTGCACCTACCCTTTTGACTGGAATCGACTTGACCAAAAATGTCCAAAAAAACCCAAAATCCAAAACATTTTGATTTTTTGAAGGGGATAAAAAAATTTCCCCGTTAAAGTTAAGAAAAACTTCAAATTTACTCCATACGACAATGTTTGCATGTGAAAAAAGTTTCAGATGTTTAGCATACGACAAGAGCCATCTTACAATTCCAGCAACATTTTCGTCATCTCTTGCCGCAAGAGTTGGTTATATCAAAAATTCTTTCAGACAAAAGTTTTAAGTAATGTTTAGAGAACTAACGACCACTTTAAACCAATTCGACACGGTGCCTATTAAGGGAGGTAATTTTTTTTTCAAAACCCCTTTCTCCGCCCCCTGGGCCAATGGTTGGTGATATCAAAAAATTTTACTTAGATAAATTTCAGGCTCTTATTCAAGGAAAATGTAGAAACTTTAAACGAATTCGATATTTACTTAATTAAAAAAGTTATAGGAATATTTTGTTTTTTCGAAAAAGCCACTCCATTTCCATCTCCATGGTCCGATTTTGCCCGTTAACGAACTCGACCGAAATTTTGGGTCGTGTTTTTTTCAGGGAAAATTTGAAAGTGATTTGCACAAAATTACTGCAGTTATCGTGTCCACAAAAAAGTTATATATATATATATATGTATACATAAACGTTTGAGCTGACGCTGGTTTTGGGGTTTGGGGGATGTGAAACGCGAAGATATGTCGAAATTTTCTGGACGTCGTATCATGGTACCCATTATAATGGGTAGCTTTCTTGGGAAAAAAGGTATAAAAGAAAGAGAGTAGTGTTATTTACGAAAGCTAGAATCTTTAATCGGTCACAAATAAAAAAAAATTAAGATATGTATAATATTATCAACGTAAGAGCTATCCTACGTGTAGCTACTGTCTGTAGTAAAGAGGTTTTATTGCAGCGTGTGCGATTGCGTTAATGAAGTAATGTGACAATATACAGACTGACACAGTTTGTTAATCCTTACCAGAGTTAATAGAAAAAAATTGTATGCTAACAATTCTAAACAGGAGAAGGAACGTTTATATTTTTTTTTCTTTAGTTTTCAAGGGCAAGTTATAAAGATTAAAATAAACATTTAACAACCCCAGTGTAAATCTATAACTGATATTCGTATATGTTGGGATGGTAGGAGGGGAAAACATTAGCAAGATATGGTCATTGTCATAAATAGTTTTTTTTTGTTTACATGTTTCACCAGTGCTATCTAGTGAGACAAATTACAACTGTATTAGTTTATTACAAGGCTTTTTAAAAAATAACAGCATAACTCATAGCGTAAAAAGTAAGTACAACGTATTTTACGAAGAAACTGAAAATATTTCAATACATATTCTACAAGAGAAAATAGAAAAAAAAAATCATTGTATCTAAACACTAATCGCTCTTTTTTCGAGTCACAGCTTGCAAAATATTTTCCTTAATTTTTGTTCCTAGGGTAAAATAAATCCATACTGAAATTCATGGAAGTTAAATTTGATAATTTTATGTGGTTTTGATCTGAAGAATTTAAGTAAAACAGGTCCTGGATTGAATAAAACAATGTCTAAATAATCTTTACTTTCCCGGCGAATAGCTACATTAGTTATATTAAAGGGGAAAGTACGGTGATCATGGTAAAAATGGGGTATCGGGTTTTTTGAAAATTTTTACGTTTTAGGGACCAACTACTTTTAGATAAAAAAAAAAATATGTATGCTTAAGACCGCACGGCCGAAGTGATAACTTGTACGGGATCGCAATCGTTTCGAATATATATATATTACAATGTATGCGTATAATGTTTACATTCAATAACCACTTTAACTTTTGACCCCTAGAACCAATATGACGCACAATTTGAACGTGTGTTTTCCACGATTATCCCCTGTTTGTAGTTAAATTTTCACACTGAAAGAGTGGATTTACTGCAAAACACGGGTTTGAGATGCCCCCAAAATTACAACAAAGAACCAACAAAGAAATTGGCTATTGAACATCCACGTCTCTTTTCACGGGTTTATTTGAATACATTGTCTAATTAATCCAGAATAAAAATTAGAGATTTCAAGTAATGTTTCTATGATCTTATAATACTCGTATGAAATTTTATGTTGACCCGTAAAAATTCTGAAATATAAAGTAAGTCTATTCCTTTTTATGATTATTATTATTATTGAAGTTTGTATCTCAAAATGGGTTATCTTAAATGTTTCTAATCTCTACATTTCATGTCATCCTAAAAATAAATTTTGTGTTTTTTAAGTTATATTTTATAATTTCTTAACTTTCTTTTCTGGATTGAGTTTACTTCCTATTATGGAAGCTTTTCGGTTTTTGTAGTAGTTTTTTAAAATGTTTTTTTTAAGTTCTTAAGAAAATTACTTCTTTCTATTTAAGCCTCATCAATAGGAATAATTCCATTGTTGTCTCCATAAAAGATTTCTTGAGCTATCATTAAGCTAATAGGAAAGTCATTTATTAATTACTTTGTGTTGTTTTCCTTTTGTGTCAGTTTATTTTAAAATATTTACTAAATTATTAACGAAATTATAATTTATTTTTTATTTGTATAAGGTGGAATTATGCATTATGCATGGTTCATAGTGGTAATCTGCCTAGTTACACAGAAACGCACATAAATTATATACGAAAAAAGGTAGAATATTCTGAATATAACTATGTAACATATCCTTTTCGTTCATGGATGAAATAGTTCTTATTTTGCTCATGAATTCAAATAAAGTATGTACATAAAATATGATTGAAGAATACCATTAGTTGTGTTATATTTCCCTTAAGAGGATAGAAAGGCATAACATAAACCAAAGAAACCAGGGTATCTATTAAAATTTTTTTTTTACATAAAGTTTCTCATCGTTTCTATTCCTTTCCTTTTTTTCTTCACTTTCATCTTATTTGTATATGATCATGAATGGATATACATATGTAAAGGTCTTTCAAAGATATTTATTTACAGATTGATTACTTTAATATACGATATGAATATATTCTCATAAAATATTGTTCTAACTTTGAATAAACAATTTACTTAGTTTGATTTAAAGCGATATTGAACATACTTTTTCATGAAAAGCACGACCAACTTAAAAATATTAAATTCTCCAAAATGTTATTTTATTTTTATTTTTCTGGATTTTAATTTTCTACCATTAACTCTTTTATATATATAAATTATGTTACAGTAAACTCGTGATGCATTACGGACTATAAGTCACGTGTGTTGCTTATTGCTATTTTCTAAGAAAACCCACCGTGTGAAAGAATATAATGCAGCTGCATCCTTTATCTCTTTATTTTAATTGTAATAATAATTATTCAGTACTACTTAAGATCTCTCCACGTACGAATGTTATTTTTATTGTACTCGTTCGTTAAATTATTAACGTCCTATTTTACATTATTAGCATGTACGCCGAATAATGAATAATTTTACAATTAATGTTAATCAAGTAAATTCATATTACTTGTAAAACATTAATTGAAATAAATTAATGTTCCTTTTTTTAAAAAGAGAACACCGTTGTGTTTCCACATAACATATATGTACTGTGTGGGTGTGTGTGTGTGTATGTATGTATATATAAGGCTGGATGGACATTCAAAATTTAAAGATTTCTGTGCCCAAAACGAAGTTTATGCTTCTGAAGGGCGCAGACAAATTATCGTGCAGTCGAAACCCCCACATTAAGTATAAAGGCCGTGTAATCAGCCGATTAAGGGTTCATAAGTACATAGGTGTTTTGTTTGATGATAAGTTGCTTTTTAGCAACCGCATAAAGCAAGTTGCGGCGGACGCTGTCTCTGTGATGCACAAGCTTAGGAGGATTGCTCGGAAGGATTACGGCTGTCGGGCCGCCAAATGTACTTGGTGTACCGAGGCGTTTTCGAAAGTATGATCGCATACGCGGCGCCAGTTTGGGCGCATAGGTTGGAAAGAAGTAGAGCACTGCTTCAAAATTTAAGGAGTGCCCAGCGCAGAGCCATGATAGTATGCACTGGTGTATTTAAAACAACCTCCTACGAGGCTACTACCGTATTGGGAAAGCCTCTCCCAATCGATTTAGTGGTGAAAGTTAGAGCAGTCATGTGGAAGTTGCGAAGAGGTCGGGAGGCCGAGGCATTTGGGATGCGGTTTCGAGCCGGGCCAGAACCGGAGCGGAACGGTGATCACAATGCACCGGAACAAAATTTCGTACAGTTGCCCATCTCCCGTTTGCGGAAGAGGCTATGGAGCCTCGCGATGGATGGCATCTTGAATGGCACACCACGGCTAGGGAAGATCCTTGTATAGTTTTATACAGGATCTGGGGGGATGGTATGCCTCGAGTTCGTTTTTAAGGGCGTCGGGTGCCCAGGTGCTCACCAACCATGTAAACTTGAACCAATATCTGTTTCGGTTTCGCCTGGTGGCTGATGAGGTGTGTGTCTGCGGGGAGGTCCACTCAAATGTGCATATGATGTTCGACTGCCCTGCTCTGGGGGGGGGGGGGGGCAGAGACCGAGCCACCCTGGAACTTAGAGGTCGGGGGAAACTTGGCCGCTCATAAACGGCGAGTCAGTGTGGCGAGAGCCGCATTGTCGGACCGTGTGGGAGTTCCTCGATGAGGTTGCCATGTTCAACCGTCTTCGGTAATTTTAAGGGTTTAATTAATAATATGGACTCCTATAGCTCTACTATTGGAAGCCATCTTTGAGAATATGTCTGGCCATCAGCCAAATCAGTTCCAAGCGCTGTTAAATGGTGGACAGGTACTAGCTGGCATACAGCGACCGAGGCGTGGCAGCCTAAATTGCTGCCTTTTAATTTTAGGAACTACGATAGTTTTAATTATAACAAGGAGTGCGCCTCCCCGATTAGTTTTATTGTTGACAAGTGAGCGATTGGGACACTTAAGCAGGTGCTGTACGGCACCTTGCTTAATTCGCTCACGCAAGTTAGGTAGCAGTTAGGATCGAGGTGCTATACCGTTTTTAGAGGCACAGTAGCCGTTTTTGGCACAGAACATTTAGTCTATGCTCTAGGGCGACCGAATGGGGTGGTGGTGGGAGAGATGCCAGTTAACCAACAATTACCCTATATTGCGAGAAATTTTTTTCATGATTAATGTTCTTAGTGATGCAGTAATTGGTAAAAAAAGAGGTATAAGTCTAATTATTAAAAAATAAAACTTGAAACAATTTTCCTATAATCTTCTTTACCCGTAGTAATATCGATAATTCATCTTTTTACTAATAATTCAAATCCATTACAATTTCAGTTTGTAGTTATGTAACGGCCTGATTTTAGATAATTGAAATTTCAAACGATTCAGGTTTACTAGGATTTGAGAGATCTATATGTGCATAATCTCTTGTAATGAGAAACAACAAACGTTGTAATCCAATGTGGTTTTCAAACAAAGGTTCGCTAAGCGTTCGAAAATATAAAGAATAATCTGCAGGTTACATTTTTATTTATTTTTTTCTTTTTAATTTCTATACTTCAATGAAGGTAAAATTTTCATCTCGACCCGAGTTTTTATTACATTTAACCCATTCTATTCTCATATTGACCAATTTCGATGATTAATTTTTTATTTTGGTGAGAGATTTCTTTTTGAAGTTTTTTATTTCTACTTTAAAGAATAATTTTTTTTTATTTTAAAAATTTAATTATTCTGTCTGTTTTTCATTTATTAGTCGTATTGTGGATTATTTTTAGATGTTTGTAACGCGATATTTGCTTCGATAATCTGATTTTAAAACAGGTTTTGCTGGAAGTTTAAAAAAAAATAATTTGAATTGTTAGAATTAATGCCTAATTATAGATTCCATAGATCGTAAATTCATGCTCACAGAAACTTTTAAATATTTTTAAAATCATCTCTTCGCCGTCTATTTTTAAATCATTTTCTGCATTATCTTCTTGTTTATATTTGCAAACAGGAACTGTTTTTTGAGAAAATTTTCATCAAAAATAAACGTAGCCTTCTTACATTTGCTTTTTCCTATTTAGCCTCCGGTAACTACCGTTCAGATAATACTTCAGAGGATGAATGAGGATGATAATATGTAATGAGTGTAGTCTTGCACATTCTCAGTTCAACCGCTTCTGAGATGTGTGGTTAATTGAAACCCAACCACCAGAGAACACCGGTATCTACGATCTAGTATTCAAATCCGTATAAAAATAACTGGCTTTACTAGGACCTGAACGCTGGAACTTCGACTTCCAAATCAGCTGATTTGGCAAGACGCGTTCACCACTAGACCAACTCGGTGGGTTATCCTACTTAGACCTAACCATATTTTAAATAAAACTAAAATCGAATTAATAAGAAAAATCATACCAAAAGTTAAAATATAATTCTTACTTTACTTTTTCGTGTCCGAGCGATGAGACATTAAAACCTTTGCGACCAGTATTGTGCCACCGAAACACCAGAAGCATTTCCTTGCCACAGATCTTCTAGTGTCCATTTGGTTGGGCAGAGGGTGCATTTTAGGAGATGTTTAGAGTCCTGAACCTCACCGCACTCGCAGTTCAGGTCGTTAGGCTCCATTTGACGCCATCTAGCGCGGTTAACTCTGGTTGGTGCAACCCCAGTTCGAAGCCGGTTTAAAGTCACCCACGTTTGCCAGTCCAGGTCATGTCCTGGAGGTGTTGGAGCTCTTTTTGGGAACCATGGAGGGGGCTCGATAGATGTAGAGTTCAAAAATCCCTTTCTCGATTTCAGTCTCGGAGGGGGTGGTCGCTCCATCTGGAACATTGTATGTCGTGTATCGAAAGTTACAATATTTCTTTAAAATTTCAACCTTTTTGAAGTCAGAACCAAAATAAGAAATAATAAGTTTTTGACAGTTATTTTTAATTTGGCACAGACTTCTGAATCGTCATTAAAAAAACATACAGACTTCTGTATCTTGTTTCTGCAGGACTTACACACACAACTTAACTTAAAATATTTATCAGTTTATTCAATTATTCAAATATAATATTCTTTTGTTTATTTAATTCAATAAAGCTAACTAAAGTGCGCATCATATCATATTTAATTCACGCGGGTGTGGCGCTACTAGCGACGACGGTCGGTACTAACTAAACTAATGTAATTTCACAACTTACATAGAACAAATTTCGCTTGTACGGTCAGCAGGCAGGTGTATATGCAAGGCTTAACGCACCAAGTACCGAGTTGATCAGGCTATTGAGATCGAGACCCAGCCAAACTGATTTACTCTTTTACATTTTAAATATTATTTATTTTTATCGCTCACCTGTTACGTCATAACATAGCAGAAGACTACAACAGCATTTTTTGGGGTAGGGGTACGATTTTCCAATAAACCTTTATTGTAAATGTTGTTGATTTTTTAATTGTTAACAAATGTGCCTAAGAAAAATATAACCTTTATTAGGCGAAATACTGAGGGTGAGCTTGCTCTACAGCCTCACCCTCTTGACCTTTTAAGTTGAAGATTTAATGGCATTTATAGAAGTAATCTGACCAAGTTTGGTCAAAATTGGTGCTGTAGTTCTTGGTATATAAGTTGGTTTAGATCAATACCAAACACAAACACGCACATATGAACATTAACATCAGGAAATTTCCATCAGGTTTTTTGGGTTCCTTATTTGTCAGAACGTCAAGATCCGATGACTCCATCCGATTTTCACCTCTTTGATCACATGAAACGCTGGCTAGGAGGTCAACATTTTTGCACAGATATCGAGCTGGAGACCAGCGTAGAAACATGGCTGAAAACACAGGCGGCTCCGTTCTATGACGATGGTAATGGAAAGTTGGTACCACGCTACGACAAATGTCTACATCTGAGTGGCGACTATGTAGGGAAGTAGCGTAACTATGTAAGTACTTGTTACAAATAAAAAACTTTTTATTTTCCCTGTGATTTTAATTTCGTGACTGATCGGACCTTGAAAAAAAAATAACCTTCATAATTCTTATCATTATCGGGAACAAAATTCCAACCAATCGTATTCTTTGTTTTTTAACCAATCATAAGGTGAGAGTAATTCTTATCATTATCAGACACAAAATTCCAACCAATCGTATTCTTTGTTTTTTAACCAATCATAAGGTGAGAGTAATTCTTATCATTATTAGACACAAAATTCCAACCAATCGAATTCTTTGTTTTTTAACCAATCATAAGGTGAGAGTAATTCTTATCATTATCAGACACAAATTCCGACCAATCGTATTCTTTGTTTTTTAACCAATCATAAGGTGAGAGTACGAGGTCCAATTTTTTCAAGGTCCAATTTGTCACGAAATTATAACCACAGTGAAAATAAAAAGTTTTTTATTTATAACCAGTACTTACATAGTTACGCTATTTTTCTACATAGTCGCCACTCCGATTTAGACATTTGTCGTAGCGTGGTACCACCTTCCAATTCTCTCGTCGTAGAACGGAGCCGCCTGTGTTTTTAGCCACGTTTCTACACTGGTCTGCAGCTCGATGACTGTGCCAAAATTTTGTCCTCCTAGCCAGCATTTCATGTGAGCAAAGGTGAAAATCTGATGGAGCCAATTCCGGGCTGTGTGGTGGGTGAATAAGAATAAGCGGAGAGGAATGTTGTCATCAGGCATTGTCTTTCTCCATGACAATCGTCGGCCGCACACTGCAGCTGTAACAAAGAAGCTCCTGCAGCGTTTTAGTTGGGAAGAGTTTGATTACCCACCATACAGCCCGGACTTGGCTCCATCCGATTTTCATCTCTTTGATCACATAAAACGCTGGCTAGGAGGACAACATTTTGGCACAGATATCGAGCTGCTGACCAGCGTAGAAACATGGCTGAAAACACAGGCGGCTCCGTTCTATGACGATGGTATTGGAAAGTTGGTACCACGCTACGACAAATGTCTACATCTGAGTGGCGACTATGTAGGAAAATAGCATAACTATGTAAGTACTTATTACAAATAAAAACTTTTTTATTTTCACCGTAGTTTTAATTTCGTGACCAATCAGACGTCAAAAAAAAAATAACCCTTGTATATTTTTGTTATATTTTAACAGTAATTTTTAATTACTAATTATCACTTTATTTACTTTTTTAAAAATATATTTGTAATATTTATTTGTTACTAAAACAGTTAATTTACATTTTAAACATAGTAAAAAGAAATTTATCTTATTAGTGTATGACGTATAAAGTAACTGACGCATTGAACGAGTGTAATAATGCAAATAAATAATTTTGTATGACGGGGATAAACATAATGATGTAAAATTCTTTCTCAACGAGTGGTGTGATTATTACTCAATGAATTCCTTTCATTCTGTCTTATATAGATTTTTTCTTATTTTCCTTATGTGTACGTTGCAGTCAGTTCCAACTCTTTCTTTTTCTGCTTAGCCTTCGGAGCCATAAATTAGTTCCAGCGAGTAAACAATAATCCTACCGGACTAATCTAGTGGTAAACTCGTCATTTACCATTTGTATAATAGCTGATTTACGAAGACGACGATCCTGAGGTTCGAATCCTAGTAAAAGCTAGTTGCTTTTATAAATAATTTGAATACTAGACAATAGATACTGGTGTACTATGGTGTTTTTCCCCCTCTACTTCTCTAGGTCGGACCGGAATGATGCGTATAACTCCACCCAGAAGAGTATCTGGTTACTCTAACGAGCCTTCCCATCAACCGGCTGTACATCCGGTATGACAGGTCGGCTCGCCGGTCAGCTCTTTTAAGGAGTCTTTATTGTGTGCTCTTTCTTGACGCCGTGTCAGGACATATTTCATAAAACACAGCGCCGGGTCTTTTCTCTTTTACTGTGACTACCATCCCCTGGAGTCCCCAGAGGATCATAGGCACTGGCACACCTGAGCATGCCAGCCCTCACCTCTGGGGCTGTCCTCCCGTCCCTGTACTAGTAGCCCCGGCGCCGCTCTTCTTGATCTTTATTCCTGATTACCTCCGTGGCGTGTGTTGACTCTCCTCCAATGTTCCTCGCTTTGTAACATGTTGTTCACAAGGGTATCTGTTGTGCTCTGTGCGAAACCCGCCCTATTCCGTTGTATGTCCCACTTTCGGCATTTGAAGACTGTATGTTCAACAGAGTCTTCGTCTTCGCAAAACATACATGTCGATGACGCACGTCTGCCTATTTTATGCAGGTAATTTTGAAAATTACCATGCCCCGTTAATATCTACACTATGTAGAAGTTTACTTCACCAAACTTTCTGCCTTTCCACGAGTCTAAGTCATGTATACTTCGCTTGGTCCATTGTGCCACCCCTGTTGCACGCCATCTGTTTTTCCATTCGGTCACCATTCGTTCACCATCTGTTTTTCCGTTCGTTCTCTAGCGTCTCTCTTGCTCGAGCCATGATCTATATCCAGCCTTTCTCCCACTTGAAAGGTCGATTGGCGGAACTGAAGCGGTTTCTGTGAAGACACAGAGGGCCTCGTACGATACTTTGCGGTAGGCAGAAACTACTCCTATTAGGGCTGTCTGTGTACACTGTTAACTCTAGTCAAATTCCTTTTTATGCGTAAGGATGTCCCTCACACTGGTGCTGCATATAAGATTGACGATGTTATTGTTGACACTACCAATTTCCTCTTCGACGCCATTGGCACACTTTGCGACGTTAGTAAAGCGTTCAATACTTTTAGCATGCCTTTCTCCTTCTTGCAACAGTTAATGATGTTGCTAGTAAATTTACCGTTCTTATCCAGTAATACTCATAGATATTTTAGGGGGTTTGTCTCATGAATTGGTTGGTCTCCTACTACTAAATTTATCGGACAAATTTTTCTTTTGCCTGTCATTAGAATGTACCTGCATTTCGTGGGTGCCAGAGTCAATCCTTTTTCCCTCATCCAGTTATCGATCATTGCTAGCGATTGATTACCTCTATCTTGCACTTCCTCTTCACGTCTTGCTCTCACCAAGATCGCTATATCATCCGCATAGGTACCCTCTATCCTTTCCGGCAGTTGAAGTCCCAGAACCCCGTCGTGTGCTAGAATCATAATAATGGCCCCAAAACAGAGCCTTGTAGAACTTCTCTGAATATGCGGAATCTAATCTGTTCTTCTTGCTCATCCACAGCGCACAGCATGGTGGTTGGGGTTCAATTAACCACACGTCTCAGGAATGGTCGGCTTGAATCTGTACCACACTCATTGGAAATTGTACCATCATCCTATTCTCATTGGGGCGTAAGGAGTTTGCTTGAACAAATTATTACACCATTTCTGACGAAGAAATTTATTAGAAATATTGACTCGTAGGATTATGATAACTTTACTTCATCGATGTATGCTACTTAAATTTGGAGCAGGCTATTTCTTAAAGGTTATTCATTTAATATTTCGTAAGGTCTTTCGATAACCCCAATATTGTTAACCTAATTTCAAATAAGCGGGTTTATACTGAAATTTCATTAAAAATTATTTTTACGCAATCTGTTGCAATCATATAGGTTATACGAGTAGAGAATTGAGAAGTGGACAAGCTCTAATAGCGAAAAGAATAATATAAGCATTCGGTAATCTCAATTACTATCAGTTATCGATTTATTATTATAATCACTATGTTCTTTTTTAATTGAAAATAAAGTAAAGAAAATTAATGGAAATATTAAATATAAAACAATAAATAATCAAATAGATAAAATGAAATGTTAAATTCAGTAGTTAGAAAAAAAATATTTCTCTTAAGAATTAGTGAAAATCTATATGTATATAATTTTAATTAATACTAAATAAGAGTAATGGAATGTAATAACAGTAATAAAATATAAAAAAATCACGATAAAACAAATATTGAAACAGAAGGATATACAAAACAGATTTTGATGAAATTTGTTATTTTGAAAAAGAAAGTTTATAAAGGAGAGTGAATGAATTGAAAACGTCAAAGCAGGTCGACATGAACAAACAGATGTTTTTTGTAGCAAAGAAACCTATTAATTTTAAATGTGAATTTAGATATTTAACAGAATTAAACAAAAGTATTTGTTAGAGTTATGTTTCTTTATCATCTGGATTTTTTAATGAAATATGAACAATAGAAAACCTGGAAAAGAAAAATATAGAAGCTTTCAAAATGTTATTTTATTGTTAAAAGTATTGCAAGCTACAAATATTAATACAGTTCTATAAGAATGTATTTTAATTAAAATATAAAAATGTTAATAATGATTATATATTCCTAATGTATAATAGTATGTATAATAGATAACTAACTTCGGGTTAGTTTAGTGATTTTCGCGAAACCTATCATTGCAAAATCAGCTGATTTTTTAAAATCGAGAGTCCTATAGTTCGATTCCTTGTAAAGCCAGTTAGTTGCTTTTATATATTTCCAATGCTAGACTATGGACACCGGTGCTCTTTAATTCTTGGATTTCAATTAACCACATGTCTCAGGAGTGGTTGACCTGAATCTGTTCCAGACTACATATTTACCGGTACATTTATACTAAGTTGCACCTACGTCAGGCGTGTCAAGCCGGTAGCCGTAATTACATTTGCCCAAACACACACACACACACACACACACACACACACACACACACACACACACACACACACACACACACACACACACACACACACACACACACACACACACACACACACACACACACACACACACACACACACACACTATATATATATATACAAGTATGGCAATAAAATTAAAAAATGTTGGATAAAATCCTATATAGGCAATAGCTAAAGTCAAACATCTACTGTATAACAGACACCGTTTTACGTATTCTCAAACTGGATTTCTCATTAACGACTTTTACTTAATTGAACATTTTAAGATTTTTTTATTTATTTGGGTAACCTCACTTTTACATCAATTTTTCGAAATTGCAAACAATTTTCATAAAAATATTTAAAAAATAACGCTATACTACAAGTTTATACTTCCTAAATTAGTACATTAAAAGTTGGATCTCATAAAACAACCAAACATCAATAAAATTGAAGGTCGGCTCTAAATCCTGGCCTATGTAGGAGTCTAATTTCTTGACGTATACCTTCCCTAGCTGTACGAGTAGCTCTAGAAAACATGAGAATTCAATCAGTTTTTTAGTTAATAATGAATTCATTCTTACCAATCAGAAAAGGCGAAAATGTTCTACTTAAAGATATGTATCTGCTCTGACAGAATCTTATCTGACTGGCTGTAAACGTAGCTTCTGTCCCTTGCTTCCATTAGATTATACCTGGTGTCCCACGCCACGCATATTGTACTCCAAGGCATGATCCATTTCACTGGTTGCTACGCTGTTGTCAGGATTGGAAATTAATTGGAGCCGGTTGATTGCACATAAGTAGGATTGACCAATTCCGAAATCAATTATTCCTTGCCCTTAACAATTTACCGTAAACCGATCTTTTCTCGTGGCTCACAATGATATGTTAATGAAATAAGGATAATCTGTGATTTTCCCAGCTAAAGGTAGATCTTTCTTTCTTTTTCCTGTTTAGCCTCCGGCAATTACCGTTCAGGTATTACTTCAGAGGATAAATGAGGATGATATATGTATGAATTTAAATAAAGTGTAGTTTTGTGCAGTCTCAGTTTGACACATTTCTGTGATATGTGGTTAATTGAAACCCAACCACCAAAGAACACCGGTATCCACGTTTTAGTATTTCAATCCATATAAAATTAACTGCCTTTAAAAGTAAGCTAAAGGTAGATCTACCCTTATTTAAGTACCCTTACTAAAGTTTATCCTTATTTATTGAATATACCATACTACTGAGTGTAACAGATGGTCATAATCAACAACAGGCTGGTGATTGTTGTCTCGTAATTAAGACTTAGCCGGCGGACGGCACGTGACCTAACGTGCTGTCCACCCGTCTTTATACTAATGTTATCTAAAGTTTAGAATGTATATAATATTTTACAGAAATCATTAGTTAACTGTTGGTGTAGTGATTTTTGCCGCGCAATGACTTCAAAAAGAGATGGGCCTGTAACTCACCCTGTTCGTGACAGAGAAGTTTTTGGTTGGAGGGTAACATTTCATAGCTAAACGAGGGAAATGGTCTGCAGTGTGAGAGAATTTTTTGAAAATGAATCAAACAGTACTTTAGAAAAAGATGAATCTTTAATCCCTTTTCAAAAAGTTAGAGAACGTACTGCTGATGCTCTTAAAATTAGTAAAAATACAGTTTCCAGTATTACTAAAGAGAAGTCTTTAACTGTGCGGAAAGGTTCATCCTAATTATCAACACCGAACATACAACAACGAAGAGATTTTTCAGTAACTGATTTAGATACGTTTGCAGATGATGCCATTCTCAGACACATTTACATCTACTACTCGAAGAAAGAACATCCAACAAGTAAGATGTTATTAGTTTCTCTTCAGAAAACTGAGTTAATTTAAAGAGAATACTCGTCTATACTAAAATTACTGCATAATATCGGCTTTCAGCATCAAAAAATTAATAGGAAAATTTTACTTGGGAGAGGTGATATTGTCGCTCATCGTAGTATTTTTCTAAAGCAAATTTGAACGGTTAATTTAATGAAATTATTTGGTTAGATGAAATTTGGTTTAATGCTAACCATTCGAATTCAAAAGCATGGACTGATGAAACTTTTGACGGTACTCTACCTGTGTATAATGGTCAAGGAACTGTTAATTAATGTATTATTGCTACAGGCTAGGTTCACTGTAACTATTAACATCATTTCATATTCCTGTACACTTTTAAACGATTTACAGACTGGCTATCATACTACATACATGTACATACACGAACGTGCATACATACATACTTACATACAACACAAATATGTACGTACATATAACATACAACATACACATACTCTCATTATAGCGGATTATCGATTCCAATCAGAATGTATTCCGATTTTACGTATTATTTATTTTAACGGATTATCGATCCCAGTCAGAATAGATTTCTGATATTTATACATTATTTAAATAAATCTTCATTGGAGTGAGATGGTCACCAATGAATAAGGTCGTAATAAGGAATGGTCGCCTGGACGTCATAAGGATTCCCAAACAAAACTTTAAAAGAAATCCTAATACTTATACAGTACTTAGGTACAGTAATTGGTTGGATACCAGATTTACCCTAGACCTTCATTGGAGTAAGATGCTCGCCCAAGATTAATTGTCTGTTATGCGGAACAGTTGACGGGTTTGTAAATGAATCGTTATTAATTCTCAAATCAATGAAAACGAACGACTACCACGAGGAGACAATTTTATATCTTTTCTGGAATGCTTCATATCAGTCTGTGCACTGGATAAAGTACCACCTAATGCCAATCAGAAACATGAGTTGATTAATTGGCTAGTTTCACGTGGGGTCAATGTAGTCCATTCAGCGACCCGGACAATTTTTGGGAATTATTCAGGGAAAAAACCTTCAAGATCTATCTATGAAATAAAAAAAAAGCAGACCACAAAGTCATCCGATTACCTCCTATTCATTGTCATTTCAATGATGTTAAAATTGTATGGAGTCACGTCATAAGATATGTAAAAAATAATAATAAAAAGTTTACATTGACGGCATTAGAAAAAATTACATTAGAAGGAATAAATAGTGTAACTCTCCAAGAAAAGTGGTGCATTTTGGAGGAGTTATATATGAAGCCGTAGAATGAGAAATTCCCTTGGACGTAGACGTAGACAATTTAATTATAAATGTAGAAGAATCATCTCGTTTATCTTCCAATTCGAATAATGGCTCTAAAGATAACAAAATTGACAGAATTCAACCACTTTCTGATGAATGTCACCACAGTATTTATTTATAATAATTATAATTTTAACGTTAGTTTTTCCACAATTTTAATAATATATCTTAGTGATTACTATAATATTAATAACTGTTGTAAATTGCTAATGTAGAAATAAAATAAATACATCGTAAACTGCTGTAAATAATTATAAAAAATATAACAGACCTACAATAAAAAAAAATTAAGTTATAAATATTATTTCGGGAAATGGCTGACACTTAAACTAATTGCTAGTTCGAAGGTAATGTGCGAGTGAGAGAGATGATAAAGGTAATGAGAAAGAGAAGGTCAGATATGTTTGGCAAGATTCGACATCTCGCTTTCCTTCCGAGAGCCGCATGTGGCTACGATACATTAACTGTCAGAACCAAACTTTTATTAACATCAGCATAAATCCCAAGAGTTCGTTGTTATTATAAATAATTCTACTGTTTTGTTTAACTTCTTCGCCAATTACCAGTTAACCCTATGTTCCCAGATATTTAAAAAAATATAAGATTTTTTCAAAAGTTATTTTTATTTTAATTAATTTTGAACAATGTTTCTAATATTCAGTGGAAGTAGAGGCAAAGTATATATTTTTATTTTTTTCTATTTTATTGGAATCGATTTAATTTATTTTTTTCTACAAGAAGTATATCTTTTATTTTATTATCAACTTATAATATAAATATTAAAAGTATACTGATTTATCAGAAAAAGTTCAACTACAAGAAAAAACCACAAGATTTTCAACGTGTTCTATTAAAACCAGAATATAAATAGTCTGTAGGAAAGATTGTTCTTCAAGAATTAATGACTGGGCCATGTCTAAACTAAAAGCTAGTCGTTGTACAAGAGAGTAGGTATAAGTAAAGTTCTATGTCGTGTTTTTTTAGATCTCCAATCTTTTATTCCAAAAATGTTTGCACTTATATAAGTTTAATGTTATGCAGTCTTAATTTAACTTCATATAGGATTAATTTTACACGTTTATACTCTGTAAATATATAATGATAAAAACAAATTATTTTACTTTTATTTAACTGTTCATTAAGGAGAAGAAGAAAAGAAAAGCTATTCCTTTTTGGTTAAATGCGATTTATGTTATATAAAGCAGAAACAATTTTTTATCAAATTTTTTCTTCTTTTTTGGCCGATTATGAAATTTTTTTCTAGAGTTCGGTAAAAACTTTGCTGGCAGGAATTTTACTTCTGCATACTCTTTCTTAACCCATTGTAGAAGAGTGAATGAAAAATTAAAATTTTTAGCATATGTCTGAATTTGAGTGAAGGGATATCAACCCAGAACATTCTGGATTAAAGATAAATACATTATCACTCCGTTATGGGAGTTAGAAAAACTCCCATACGTAAATTATTTACTTGCTATGAACACAATAACCTAACGATAAAAAACATTTAAACATGCTTTTCTTTAAAAAAGAATAAATAACAAAAAAAAAACATTTCATACTAAAAAGTATAAAATGATTCTGTTTTGAAGAAAATTACTTTTAAAAGGTTTTCTATTTATGCATGACCAAAAAGAAAAGCGCGAGACGCGCTCTAATTATAAAGACGTTGTACATGAGAGCGAGCTCCATGATTTTACTTTCAGTCATGAAAAAATAGAAGATACTTTTAAAAAAGTAATCAATCTTCTTCAAAACAAAATTATTTTTTACTTTTTAGTATGACAAATTTGTCTGTTCTTACATCACGCGAAAACCAGCCAATTGCTTTTAAATTTTCAGGATACATTAGTGTTTTTTAAGGAAGATTTAAAACCATAGATCGAGGCTCTAGCCCCCTGGTAAAGATATAGAAGATATTCATTGAAGAAATAAAATGAATTCTTTTATTTCATTATATTTTTGTCACTATGGCAACAAAAATAAAATGGAGTAAAATGAGTTTTAATGAGTATCTGAAAAATATTTTCACATCCATGAGAAAATCGAATGCGGTTAGACGGTGGGTCGAGCAAAGCGGCCCCTTACCTACCGGCTACTAATTATATATATATATATATATATATTTATATAGACGAGGTCTGTAAATAAAATAATGATACTGGTTCAGAAAAGGTTTAATTTACAATCCTATACATGGACTCTATCACCTTCGAAACAGTTCCCTTGGGAAGCCACGAAACGCTTCAAATGGTTTTCCCACTCTTCATAGCAGTGTTGGAACTCAGAAACTGGAATATTCTTCAGATGGTCGGTTACATTTTTTTTTTGTTTTCTACTGTTCCAAAATGGTTTCCTTTAGGTGCTTTTTTAAAGTCGGGATCAGGGAAAGTCGCAGGGAATTCAGGGAATAAAGTGGTTGAAAAATTACAGGAATGTTTTTTTTTTGCCAAAAACTCGTTAATTGAGAATGCAGTGTGACATGGTGCATTGTCATGATGCAAGATCCAGTTGTCTTTGATGGCTAGTCTCACGCAGGCAACTCTTTTCCGCAGTCTTTCAAAAATTTCTCGGTAAACATATTGATTTGTATCCTGCAGCATATTGATTTGTATCCTGCAGCATATTGATTTGTATCCTGCATATAGTCTATCCTGCAGGCAAAAACTCTATGGACAACGTCGTTACAATCGAAGAAACAAATTAGCATGGTTTTGATTTGCTCCTTTTTGCTTTTTGGGACATAACTGATTCCCGGCCATCTGAAAATGCTTTAAACCACCTAAAAACTTGAGCTCGTTACAGAGCGTCATTTCCATACGCCCTTTTCAATTTTGTAAAAGTTTCAGTTTTTTCAATTTTCACCTAGTTTAACACAAAACTTGATTGCACAACGTTTCTCATAATTAGTATCACTCAATTTTGTAACGCACAATAATAACTAGTTTCACGAAAAGTTTGTTTTCGTCTCACGTGGGAACCATAGGCAAAAAATATTAATACCTAATATAAATAAACTGTTCATATAACTGTCACTTTTGTTTGGCAGCCACTTTGGCTGCCAAAAAACTTCACTAGTCTCATTATTTTATTTACAGATCTGTATATATATATATATATATATATAAACTTCCGTACATTCACACATATGAATCTAATATAGACCATGGGCTAATAATATTAGATATATTATTAATAATATTCAGCGATCTAAAGGTTTTTTGGCAAGTCTGTGTTACTTGTACAACGTCACGTGATTATACAGATCTCAATAGGCTGTTGAAAACCTCTTCAATATCACTGCAGTTGGCCTTTTCCGCATGGAATAACATAAAAGAATTTACAACAAATAATGTCACGCAATTAAGACTTTATAATTCTTTAAAACAACTTTTTTGTGATATTCAGTTTTAATACTTATAATTTCTAAACCTATTAAAATTGATTGGGCTGTCATATCTTTTTCTAATCAAATTTAGAAATCTAAAAGTCAGATTTTTTATGGAAAATTTGATATAATTCTTACAAAACGCAGTATTTATACAAATAAACATAAAATTTATTTTCTGGGGAAAAAATTGCCTACCATAAAAAATTAAAAGTAAATAATAATAGTAACAATAATAATTTTTGTCATTCATATGAGAAATCAGACAAATAAAAGTAAAAATAATCAGCTGTATAGAGAGGCCTTATCTAATCTGAATTAAAATATTTCATTATCTCTAGTACAAAATAAAATTTCCAATTGTTTTCATAAAAAAAGAAAATATCAATCGATAAAGAAAACATTGTGAACTGATTTCATTTTTTCTTCTTCTAAATAGAAATTATATTTTTTGTTTAAAATGATGGTAAATTTTGTAATAACGGAACTGGATTCTGTAATCTCATTTCATACCATCCGTTCTACTCCATCACAACGTTTTTTATCCCAACAGCATAAAGAAAATTACATATGTACACACACACACACACATGTATAACATTACTCTTGCTGACTTCAGTTAGAAGCTTATCTTATACTTTTCCATTCGGTCAAACATACGCACATACTAATTCACATAGACATATATTTCTCTCTCTTACTTTTTTATTTTCTTTTTATCCTTTTTCATTAAATTTTCATCAGATTCGCCCATTTAATTTTTTTTTCCTTTTTTACGTGCTCTTAAAAAAGCATGTAAATATTCAATATAGCAATAATGAAGCATTCAAATATTAATTTTGTTAAACATTTTTATGTATATAATAAAGGTTTGAGAGTAATTTCATATTCCAGAATTCTTTGTATTACTCGCCTTGAGGAACGAATATATTATTAAGTAAAAATTAAATAGAAGTTCTCTCTGACAACCAAATTGATTATAAATTTTAATAATATTTTTTTTAAACATGTCAACCTTCTAAAATAAAATGAAAGAGTAGATTTTATCAACTAAAAAGTATAATTCGAGAAATTATTATTTATTATTAATTATTATTATATATTTATTTGTTGAGCGATTATTCTGTTTAAATATTTTTCATTCTCACAAATGTTCTTGGCAGTTATTTAAGTCTTTAATTATTTTTTACATTTGATATTCTTTTTATGTAATAAATAGTAGAAAATAAATCACAAAAACTGTTTAAGAAAAAACTATTAATAAAACGTTAAAAATTTCAAGACACGTTTCTACAAAAGATTTTACCGACTTTTCGAGGAAAATACGGTATTACTTTCGACCACGTGGTAGGATTGCGGGATAAAAGTGAATCTTCTTTACGTTTTGAAATGTGAGAAGTATGAAAATACCATTTTAAAAATGCAATTTTTGTATATCTGTTATATATATAGAATTATGTGGTCAAAAATCTCGAAAACTTCTAGATCAATATCATTTAAATTTAGATATATTGTAGCAGTGTATCTGAAGTTGTACATGTGAGAATTTGAGGAAAATTGATCCAGTCGCTCTTGAGTTACGCTCAATTTCATGTCGAAAAAAATTTGAGCTGGGCAAGTTAGAAGCGTGGTTTGTTATGATGCAGAAGGCTGGAACGTTGACGTTTCTTTACATGCGGAATCTTTTATTAACAATATTTTCTGCGTATTTAGGTGGGGTTATCTACTTTGAGGGGCATTATTACTGGAAATATGTCTTTTTTTGTAAATAACACCCATTTTATGCTAACCTCAGTAGAAGAGTGCTTGCTTATCTTACCATTTTTTTAAAAATTTGCTTCGAAACTTTCCCTTCCCTAAAATCTAAAAAAAAATTATCTTTTTATTTATTGTATATTTTTAACAGAATTATTTATAATGTCTTCCTAGGCATAATTGTTGTGCAAACGACAGGAAAAGATACTTTGGAGGCAATTTTTGGGGTAGGGAAGCCGATCAATTTTTTAAATTATCGGCTTTTTTGAATTATCCAAAACTTTCTTTTTGGTTTATTTTAATTTTAATATTAACACAATTTTCGTAGTAATATTACAAAAATATTTCATCATAATTCATCCACACCCTCCCTAAAAACATTTTTGCCACAAACTTCCCTCCTTCACACCAAAATTATCTTTTTACTTGTTGCATAATTTTAATTGATTTTTTTTTTATATCTTCTAATAGTACGCAAGCGATTAAAAAAAAACGGACAATATTGAGGGGCAGGAGATTAAAATTTAAAAATATAGATTTTTTTGAGTTTTTAAAAACGTTTTTAGTTTCTTTAAACTTTTAATATTATTAATAATAAACTTTGTATAAACGGTGGTCCCTCCGAGACCACCGTCAGGTATTGCTTCAAAAAACGAGATGAATGATTTGTAGCGTTGATAATGTCATGCCCGGCGAGGATTCGAACCCGGGACCTCCGGATGAAAGGCCGAGACGCTACTACTTGCGCCATGGATGTCGGCAGTAATCATATTATAGTATAATTTCATCATAACTCACACACCCCATCCTTAAAAAGAAATCTTAGGTAAGTTTTTATTGGTTATACATATTTTAGTAGAATTTTTTTTTTTTTTTTTTTTTTTTTTTTTTTAGTTTCTTCCATTTAACACAGTAAGCGTAGAAAAATCAAAAAATGTTCTTGGAAGGTGATTTTGGAAGTACAGGAATAGAAAAAAGTAAAAATACCGAATTTTTGACATTTTAAAACATTTTTTGATTATTTAAACATATAAGGTAATTTTAATTCTATAATAAAATTTTATTATAAATTATCCAAAAATATACCTTAGATAACTTTTTCATGTATAATTATTTCTCTTCTGTATAAGAATAAGTAACCAATACTAAAGCTTACATATAAAATCTAAGAATATGAAATATAAAGCACATTCGTAAAATACAACTTAAGAACGGAAACCTTTTAATATACAATTTACTAGATAGTCCAGACACTAATTTAGCAAAATAGTATTCTAAAATTTTTACAGGAAAGGTTTTCAAGTAATATTTTGTAACTGTATTATTTTAAGAAACATGTCGGTATTTATCACATGAAATTTACAGACAGTATGCATGATAAATTTTAAGAGTACTTCATATTTTTCACAAGAATAATAAATTATTTTCCCGTGTATAATAAAACTTTTGTTCTTTCATTATCCACTACATTGATGAAACTCTTCAATGTAAGTATAATAATTTTTCATACTTACTTATAAAAGTTGTAAAATATTACAAAATATATGTTCTGGCACCGATCCCGTTTTATTGTGTAACTAGCTTATTAAAAAGTTTACTACTCTTTAACGAATCAATATACGGGAATTATGTGTTTTATTTACGTTCAAGCCGTGCTTTATTAATTAAACACTATATTTTTATATAGTAGTATAAGATTATTACAGAGCGCGACATTTTATGTTTTATAATAAAAGATAAGAAGTAATAATTATTATTTAATAACTATAATTGTATTTTAATTGCAGAACTCTCTACTAAATTAAATTTGAGTTCATAATCTATTGACTTAAAACTGAGTTTCGTATGACATTGACGTTTGTAAAATATAGAATTAGATTTACAGAAGCTAATTATTTAAATTTTTAAAAAAAATCAAAATTTTTAAAAAAAATTTAAAAATCGATATTTTTAAACTTGGATTGGCTTTCCTCCAATCCAAAGTACTTTTGTTTTGGATCAACATTTTTTTTGGGTCGTTTGCACTATTACTTTGCCTAGCAAGACATTTCAAATAATTCATTTAAAAATTATTAAAAGATAAAAACCTATTAATTTTGCGTACATAATATCCAATCCTTTTTTTAATTTTTAAATGTTTATGCCGTTAACAAAGTAAGAATCTTTTGTAAAATTTTTGGGTAAGTGGTAATTTGGGGGTAATTTTTTTTAAATGGTAAGATACGCATGCACGCACGTACTGAACTTAACATAAAGTAAGATTATTTTCAAAATTTTGAGAAAATTTACTTCCAAAACGCCCCCTCTGGAGATATTGAATCCAAATTTTTACCAACAAATTACCCCATATTTAAGTCTGTATAGAATTAATCAAAATCGGTTTATCTGATTAAAGTTTCCACTTAGAGAAGAAAAATAATTAAAAAATAGAAATTTTTGTAAGTTACTAATTTTCGTAAACACTACCAACACACGCGCATATATAGGTATGAATATTACCCTCCCCCCCCCCCACTTATTTTTTTTATTTTTGAGGTTTCAGAAATTCAAGAAACCCATACGTCATTTTTTGGCTGATTATCATACTTTCCTTTTTGTAACATAGATCTAGATGTATGATGGTAGGAAAGTAAAAATTTACAAGATATTTTGCCAAATAGTGTGTACAATACAAAAATATCTTCATTTATTTCCAAACTGAACTGGGCATTTTTATAAAGACCTATTTTTACGAAGCATTTTTTTTTTATGTTTAATGAGAATTACCGAGCAGATTATGAACTACTAAAAAACCAGTCACCTGTAATATCGGTAAAGATTCACTCTTTACAGTAAGAATTATTTATTTATGATTGTATTCTCTTTGGTAATTGACGATGTATCAACCGACAAACTATGTAACTTTATAAAGCAGTTCTAGGGCTCCCTACACGAGCAAACTTGTATATATTTCTTGTATGTACAATTGTTACCTTAATACACATAAATCCCCTACACTGCGCCGAGACTGTCGGAAAGCAAAAGTATGTGCAAACATTCATGATAGTGTAGGGAGGTGGAATGTTTAGACAACCTATTCTACAAGTAATAACCACAGACGTACATACGACGTTTACTCTGTATTGTTTGTTTCCGATGTTTGCACAAACAATACTGAGAGTTTAGTGTGTAGCGGAAAAGGTACATTCACATACTCGTACATACTAGTTGAACAACTAAACCTTATGCACCAAGACATTTAACAGGATTTCTTCTAATGGTATTGTTCTGTCCATCATGTCACCACACAGAAAACTTAGTGCTGCGGTAACAATATTGATTTTATACAGTAAATGTAACAAGTGGTGTAAAGAATAGTGAAAAAAACGAGCAAGTTTTTCATATATGAATTTGTTAAATGAAATAAAAGTTTCCGCACAAGAGGATCTGAAAAACTTTTTTTCAATGGATGAAAAAGTCTTTAAAATTTTACTGGATGGTAACTACAAGTAGTAACTGAAAGAAATGCTGTAATGAGAGAAGCAATCAGTGTAGAAGAAGGATTAACAGTAACGTTGAGGTTAGTTGTGACTGGTAGAACGTTGTAAGATTTAGAATTTTCATATGTAATTTTACCCCGTCTCTACGGATTTTTATACCAGAAACATGCAGAGCTGTATACAAAATGTTACCTGGTGAATAAATGCGGGGAAGTTTATAGTAATAAAAAACATATTTTTAATCGTACAAACATTTAATATTACAATTTATTTGTTTATCTGATTTAATTATTCCATTATTTATTTATTTAATTTCAATTAAAGTAAATGAAATGAAACAAGTAGATTAATTAATTTATTCATCATATTTATTAATATTTAAAACATATAAAAAATAATTTGTAAAAAAAATTATCTCTGTTTAATTTATTTATTTATTTTGCAAATACCAAATAGATTGCATAGAGAAATTTATTTGTGTAACGTGTATAAATTTAAAAAATCAGTATCTTGTGGCACAGGAGTATTTACTACAGTCGTAGTAGATGAATACGAAGTGTACGAGGAAGATTGAAAATTCCGTGCTCCATTAAAATTCAGAATTGATGAGCAAATCTTACGTACTCGCTTCAAGATTCAGAATTTTTCATACCACAATTAATTTTTTTTTTTTAGATGAATCGGAGGAACCCCATTTACGGGCGAAGTGTCGGGCTCGCTAACAGGATCCGCAAGGTGTTCTTAAGAGTGCATATATGTGCTTGCGCCTTACCGACTAAAACTCCTATCTCACTGATCCTCCTCTCTCGGGACCGGACCCGCAATTAAGCATACTCAGCCCCGGGAGGTGCCATCGAGCTCAGGGGATCAAGAGTCTCCGTGCCTCCTCACCGTCGCCTTTCAAGCACACGTAGGCCAACGACAGCTCCGCAGGGAACTGTGCTCCACTCTTTCGTCCTCCGGCCGATTTCTTCACCTCAGCGTTGGAGGTCTTATTCCAGGCATCTAAACGTAGGACTTCCATCCTGGCTGGTACAACTACATTAATCCGCACGTCCTTCGTCTGTATCATGCACCTGCAAAAGACGTGTTCACAGGTATCTAGCTCTCCATGTATAAGTAACTCATTTATAATGCTCACACTCCCAGCTACCCATTCTGTGATCGACTTTGCCATATAGAGCACACCTAGGTTTCTCCTAAGTCTGCCTTGTGGTGGCCAGATCCACCACAGTTATAACAGGCCGTGCTTCATCTGGCGTCAGAACCACCTTGGAGTTTTGATTGCAACCGAACGCCGGCCTCAACTATGTAACCTCGGCAAAGGTGGTGTCACTCAATGACCTCTTGACCGTGGCCGTAACCTCGTCCCTCGTCACCTCGTCATCCAGGTCTTTAGTATGTACTACAGCTGTCCTTAAAGCTTCTCTTTCAGCCACCGTCGCGCTAGGAACAGAAGCCAGAAAAAATTGAATCACCAGTAAAAAAAAACAGAGTCAATATAAACAAGTCAAAACAGCTGTGCCGGTGTAAATAAACAGCCGATATTACAAAACAAATTCCGTAAGGAGGGGTGATTGGAGGAATGCTCATCGGTTTACGAGTCTTAATGTAAGCTGTTACAGACATGCTACAGAGGAAACCAAGAATTTTTCGAAGTACTTTAATAATGAGGTAAAATTTTTGTGGTAAGATCGAATAATAACTTTTTGTAGTTAGTATAAAACTTTTTATTTATTCCAGTCATTAAATTTAAAAATAAACCTTTATAAACTTTTACAGTTAGTTTTTGCCATCGACTCTGTAATTACAGCAAAAATTGAAATAATTTAAAACATCATTGAAATAAATACCATATTTCAACATAATTGTAAATACAAAAAAAAACTTGTAAATGTATTTTTTTGAAATATTTAGAATGATTAATTAAAATGAGCATACCTCGCTAACGTTTTCCCTGTTATTTTCTCCTTCCTCTCCCTGTACTTCTACTCCATCTTCATCAGCATCCAATGAGGATTTACTTTCGCGTTGTATTTCCTCGTCCCCAGTAAGTAAAAGAAGTTCGTAGTACCAGAAACGGGGCTCGTATACATCTTCAGCAGAAGCTCCACTGTGCTTTGAGTCAACAATATTTTTTAATTCTCTTTGAATGCGGTTCTCTTTGATTATACCGTATGACCAGATCCTTATCCACGCTTGGTTCAATTTCCTCCAATTTTTTTACTATATCGGAGTAGACGGTGTTTCGTAGATCCCTGTTGCTATATTCCATACTTTTTATCTTCCAAAGACAAAGGTAACTCCGATATAGCTCAATAAATTCTTTAATAAACTCTTTAGGATAATTTCTCATTTCACACGATCGATTAAAGAAAAAAAATAATTAGAAAAAAGACGACAAATAAAAGAAGGATCGGAAACAGCACTAGAGAAAACAGCCAACCACTTCACACCAAGTACTATGCATTAAATGTATGGGCGACAAAATCAAACCTGTCTTGAATACCACGAACATGTTTGTACACGCAAAATTGTTATACAGATATCATCCCTGGATGGATAAAACTGTATGAACACACATACGAGTATTACATCCAAAAAATACAACGAGTATGGTGATCTAACATGTTTGTACAAACAGAATGTCAGAAATAAGTATGCATGTACAAGTTAAAGTTATTTTTACATGTTGGTCATTTTGTTTGTACAAGCAAGTAACTTTAAACATATAATCACGTGTAGTGTTAATATATGTTGACACCAACATCTTTCAGGAAGGAAATATTTCATACATGATGATGCATTTAGTGACTTCCTTTTTTTTGTTTGTACATACAAGATTGTACGTGTAGGGGGCTCCTTTGAAAGTAAATTTTGTTTATTTTACGCTACTACTTTTTTTAATTCACATGAGACTCCATTTCAATTCTACCTAATATATTTTCCGGATTGGCAATGGTTTTATGTTCAGTTCGCTTCCTTTTTTTTTCATTTCAATTGGATCCTTTTTAATCTCTTAGTGTTGTTTCTTAATCCCTCTGCAATCTTTGCGTTCAAACTACTTTTGTAAGATTTTTGCTGATTTTTTTCTGTATTGGTATATCAAAATTAAATAAGTACCTCTATTTTAACGTTTGCATAAACGAATCAGCATTAGGACCTAGTGATTAGGAGAATTCATTATAAATTTAATAATTTCAGAATTTTTAGGAAAAAATAAAAAGCCTATTAAAATTACCTACCGTTAATTTGATGTAGAATTTCAGTGTTAAATGAAAAGAATACTGTTAAATATTTGTTAAATAAAACTCATGAAAAGAATAACAAAATAAATCAAACAGGGTTGTACCAAAACTAAAAATTAAAACATTTAAATAATAGTTTCTATATTATATTATAGTTTTCAGTAAAAATTTAATTTGTGCACTTTTAAAACCCATTTACTCTTTATCTAATAACAAATTACATTTAATGTTGGATAATGACATGGTTTGACTGAATGTATTGTATAACTAAAAAAAAAAAAAAATACGTAAAGGCTAGTATAAATATAAAAGGACAATTTTCTTGTACTTTATAAAAGGTTCGGCTATTGAAAAACTTCACATTGTTACATATAATTAGTTTATGAGACGTACTGTAAAAATAATAACCTAAAACTAAAATAACTAATAATTTAAAATTAACTCTTAAAAGTAACTTGTGTGCAGAGTTAAGGGTTAAAATGATTTTGATCACCGATTTATGCTTACTCCAGATTTGACCAGTTAAGGAGTTAAAATATAAATGTTTATTGGTTGAAAATAAACAAAATTTAGTGAATTATTGAATTTTGATCAAATTTAATCTGTTTTATAGGTAGAGGATAGATACGTGGGAGGGCTGAGTACCGTAAAGTTAGATATCTGCATTTTGTTATTTTAGAATCGTGGATGATGCATCTGCTCGTAAGGTAGTTGTGTAAATATGATTTATTAGATGGTATGCTCCTGTAGGTTAGGCAATGATAGTAGTGACTATATGGTAACATTTATGCATCATTATTTTGGATGTATACGAATGAATTGAATCTATGTTGTATAGTATTATATACAACACAAAAGTTTTATTTAATACAATTCGACTAGTATTCTTCACCTTAAACAAAATTTTTATTTTCAAAAGAATGATATCACCTTTTCATATTCATCTACGTCTAAAAACTTTTTTGATCCCAGATCTCAGGATTATCGTCAAGCTTAAACTAAATTCATTCTTTTATATTCAATCTCTGTTTTTACGTAACCACATCCTATCTGAAAAGATTAAAGACCTAACTGAAAATGCACTATTGTAATTTAATTAGCATTAAGATAAGACAGTAAAGGTGGCTTTTTTACAAATTTAAAAATACATTTATATTATAATTATCATTTTTTTACTGACATTTTGAAGAAAAGGACGGTATTACTTTCGTTCGCACGTTAGATTGAAGGATGAAATTGAATTTTCTTTAAATTTTAAGGCATGAGGAGTACAATAAAATCATTCACTTAAAATGTAATTTCCTTATATGTATTGTCGCCGATTGGCTGCAATGGACGTGGCACTTACTAACCTAATGGTGGCACTAAAAATGACCGTTTTTATCGTCAATTGGCTTCGACAGCTCGTTGTAATTACTAACCTTATGGTAGCCCTGAGAAGGGCTGTTGTCGAATGGCTTCGACGGTTCGTATTTCAAAACCTTGTGGTGGCCCTGAAAAGGACCCGTTTTTTGCGTTAGCTCTGAGAAGAGATGTTGGGTCCGGAAGCTGGTCTCCGGCGACGTAGGAAAGTTGCGGCTCGTTCATTGAAGTCCGACCGGGCTTTCCCTCAGCGGCAATTGGGTTTCCACTACAGCATGGTAGTGGTGGCCTCCAGAGCCCCGCAGTGTCGGGTCGGCGTCAGTCGTCCTTCGCCGGCGCGGCCGAGGTGGTTTGTTTTTTAATTATCGTTACCTTAAATCCTTTTCAAAATATCATTTATGAGAATATTTAACTCAATTCTATTAATATATTATAACCTATAATTTAAATAATTCTAATTTTAAATAACTTATTAATACCCCTGAAAGATTTATACAACATTTAGGATAATTATTTTGATTTTGTGGTTTGAGGTTTGTGAAAAAACTAAATAATTAATTTAAAAAAAAACACTAACGACAAAAACTGTAACAAGATACATGCTACATTAAAATAGGAGACTTTATGTTAAACTTTTATTTTTTAATTATTTACATTTATTTCTACTACACAATGTTTGTCAGGAGGTGTTGGCCAACCTTAAAGAACTGATTTATAACATCAAAATAAACCAAGTTCAAGTGAGCAAATGCTCTGTCTCAGTTCGTTTTCCATGTAATAGCCATTTTTTTTTTTTTTTTAATATCTAATAGACGTACTGAGAGTAAAATTATTATATACCTATATATCCAATACATTTTCATAGATATAACTTTAGTTTCATGCATAATTTTCTTTCACCGATGAATTAATTCCTTACAGTCTTACAAAGAAGCTTGTGTATGGGAATAAGGAAGTGAAAATTTGCATGGTTTGAAAATGCCGTGCCTGACAGGGTCCTGGGTGAGGCACCCCAGTGCCTCAGGTTGATAGGCTGAGTCGCTCGCTCGAAAATTCTAATTTAGACTATCTGTGCCATAGTCATAAATTCACACAAATAAATATTCAGCTAATAATATTTCCTTATATAACAAAAAAGACAAATTGTCCTGGTAAGATAACATTATACAACTATAAGATAATAAATAACTTTTATTGATTAAGCATGTACAATAATAATAATAAAAGTATGTAAGTGAAAAAATGTATTTTTTAAATCATCTTAAATATTGCACTATGTATGTATATGTTCTCAGGATTATAAAACTGTATAAATTTATTATACGAATCTAAAAATCTGTACAATAATTAAATTATTGTTTCTTATAATAATAATAGTTGTAATATTAACAAATTTCCATCAAATTAATAAATTTAAATAGGAAAATGTATGAATACTTAAAAATTTGGCAAAAGAAGAGGTTCCGGGTTCGAATCCTGGTCAGGCATGGTATCTTTTCACACGCTACTAATTTCCACCGAGCTAATGACCATAAATCTTGATGCTCTCTCTTTCATACCAAAAAAAAATTACAATTAGTAGAAAACTAATAAAAGTTAAATCAAATTTCAATATGAATAATTTATAAATGACCTTAAATATTTTGTTTTATGTTCCAAAACGTTAAAAGTTTAGCTTAAAGATGAGCATATATATTTATTTATTTGTTTGTTTTAACTCTAAAGGTAGGAATACAATGTAGTTGGATTTTTCAACCGTATTTTGTAAGTTACATTTGCAGTATGTTGTTTATGTCATATTGCGTTTAAAAAGAAACGGTTCATTTTGTAACGACAAAATCCTATCAATTTCTGAAAGAAAAAGAAATACTGAATTATGAATAAAAAGAGAGGAAAAATTCAAATATTTTCTAGTTAAATATAAGATAAAAATATTTTATAAAAGAACGTGTAAGAAAGGTAGAAATATAATGGAGTTCGATTGGCGTATTTTGTAAGTTACATTTGCAGTATGTTATTTACTCGTATGTGTCATATTGCGTTTAAAAAGAAACGGTTCAGTTCACATGCGAGTACTACTACACTCGTAAAAAGTAATCAGACTTATTGTAACATGATAGATATTGATCGTTTCATTTTCCACTGATGTCGTAGGTGCCTTTAATATTTGAATCATTCTTGTCAGTTTTTTTGCATTTATTTATAATATATAAAATCGATCGCGTATACTCTTCTAACGTAGAACATAAATCATGTGTACGGAAAAATTCTTTTATCATACCAGTATGTTTACTTATGTGTTAAATTCATAGTAATATTAAAACATTTTTCCGAAAAAAATTCTGTTTTAATTTTGATTGATTTGAAATTAATAATCTTCTTTACTTATTTTTCTTTTTAAGAATTAACTTTTTAATGAATTTCAATTACTTAAGAGCTGAAGTTCTCACTACAACCAAACTCTGGTACGACAAGAAATCTGGAGGTTTTTAAGAATCCTGTCATATTATGTTTTACCTTATGTATCTATGGTGTAAAAGGCTAGTTAGAGTTTTGAAGAAGAAGATTTATCTTAACATTTTGCCTGCAAACTTACAAAAAAAAGTGTCTATATACAGAGTGTCCCGAGAGAATTCTGATAAAATTCAAAGGCGTATTTCTCTCATCAAAATAATGAAAAAAAATCTTATAAACATGGGTCCGAAAACGCTTCGTTAGCGAGTTACGACTAGTGAAAAAGTTTTTCCCGATTTCAACTCCTAAATTTTAGTCTTTTGGACTGAAGGGAAATCTTGACGGACGGACGGAAAAAGTATATCAAGTATATCCTCCCAAGTATATCCTGTTTGAAGATAAAAAATGTTTAAAAAGAAAAAGAAAATGCTTAAAAGATTTAGATTTAACACGTTCGCGACGATTGCCAAAATACGTATGTTTTTTATTTGCCGTAGTTAATTACACGTATACGTACAAAAACCGGAGATTTTGTTTTTAATTTTTTAGTTTATATTTAATGACATATACATGAAACTGGTATAATTTCAAAGAAATAAGACTCCAGTCTTGTTTTTTTTTTTTACTTTTTTTGCGTTTGCACTGGCGGGTGTAAGACGCACCTTTGTTATGATGTACGAGTATAACTCCTGGGCGACGTGCACCTGCATGGGTACACCAACTGTCATATTTCTCTAACTTGTATTGCATTATTCTTTTCAGACACTTCTATTATGCTGTTGTATTTTTTTAAACACCTACAATACAGCCAGAGTAAAAATAAATGCTATAAGAAACCTATGAAAACGAGTACCCTGTTGGGCGTACAACGCACTTTACTTAATCATTTAAAAAAGAACTCGTGTACCCGTACGGGGCATGACGTTGCGAACGTGTTAAAAGGATTGGAACATAATATAAATTTTCATCTGCTTAAAAACAAATAGATTTATTATACATCCTTCATTAAAAATATTACCCACCACTTAATTAGAAAGATTCAGCTGCAATAAACAAATACCCAGGCTCAATGAAAAGGAGGTGGATAAAACATCCCTTGTTACACTTCTGTTTCATTCCTTTTCAAATAATGTATACAATGTTAGCCGAATAAAGAACACTAGTCTACAAAATAGATGTAGTCTCGTGGCGCTGCAAGTGCCTCTTTTAAAAACAAACTAACCTACCTCTCGTATTTTATACAAGGTTTTACAATGATACAGTTTTCTTTATTCACAACCTGTCTTCTACAGCCACATTGAATGTATATTGAGGTAAAACTATATTAACTTTATTAGATTGGTTATAAAAATAAAATGTTTATACGTTTTGGAGCTACGTTATTAGTAATATACAATTTGTTTTATGTGTAGCAATATAAATATGATTCAACGTTAAGTAAACATTAATTTCTTTTAAAGTTTTCAATAAAGTTACCAGACTGAATAACTTTAACGATTTTGTTTAATAATATAAACAATTATGGGTTATATAATAATAAATACTAGTTATCCTACGTAAATATATAATAAAAAAAAATCACCAAGAAGAATTTTACAAATTTGAATCGGAAATTTATATTTTAAAACGTAGTTAATATTTCTGGGTAGAGATTCATTGAAATGAAGACTATAATTATTTTAACCGCCAAATAATAAAATTTTTGGGTAAATTTGTATTTTATCCTACTTACTAATAACGATATATGAAGTGATGTATTTTTTAAGATCTAATCTACATTTAATATTCATCATCATCATATGGTGTTCTGCCTGTTGGCAGATTCTTGGCACTACCGCTGTCTCCAGCTGTTTCTGTCCCATGCAACCTTTACTACCTTTTATATCACTTATTAATTTCAGTCTCTTTCTTCATCTTTGTTTTTCATCTCCCAACGGAGCCTTCAAGAAGTGTATTTATTATTCCTTTTTCCCTAATTATATGCCCGATCCAGTTTCTTTTCTTTTTTTTTGATAATCGCCGATATCTTCATTTATTCTTCTTAATAATTCTACTTTATCTATCCACTTATTTTATCTTCTCTCTCCTCCTCCAGACCCACATCTCAAAATCCTCGATCTTATATTTTTCCTTTTTCCATGTTTCACTGCCGTACAAAATTATTTACTCCAACCGTAACATTTTACCAATATCTTCCTTAGGTTCATATTTTATGTTGCTGCAGAGTAGGTTTTTCTTTCTAAAAAAGGCTTTCTTTGCCGTTGAAATTCTCGTCTTAATATCTTCTTTATTCTTTCAAGCTTCAGTTAGTACTATCCGGAGATATCTGTATATTTTTACTCTTTCAGTTTTTCCTTCTCCTGTTACAATATATACATATTTCCTCTCATTCACCTTCATAACTTTTATTTTCATTACATTTATTTTCATCCCGTATTCCTTCATCCTTACTCCAATGCTTTTATTCTCCTTGTACTGTCTGAATGTCTTTAGCTACAGTTAGAAGATTGTCAGCAAATCTGACAAAATATATATTTCTTCCACCTTGGCTAACTCCTTTATGGTCAGCCAATATTTCTTTCAATATTTAGTGTGTTTTATCATACTTAGTAGTAACGTATCAGTCTATCAATCAACTCTCTTTTCTTTCAGAATCTCAAATAACTTTTCCTACTTTACTGTTTACGTTTAATTTTACACGGAATCGTGGATGGAAAGGACACATGGATTTATTCACGGTATTCACGATCTAGTATTCAAATCCGTATAAAAGTAACTGTCTTTACTAGGATTTGAACTTTAGAACTCTCGAATTCGAAATCAGCTGATTTACGATGACGAGTTAACCACTAAACCAGCCTGGTGGGCAAACTACATTCAACATGTAAGGATGTTCGTACCATCATAATGACTTCAGACATGATGTAAAAACATACAACGTTTTTAAATAATTGTTTTTTTTTCCATGAATCACGTTCCTTAAATAACAAGCCGGTTGCAGTAACTCGCTCTTTAATAATTAAAGTTACAACACCCTGAATTTTAAAAACGGAATGGAACAATATTAAAAAAAAAACTTTCCAAATTTGATAACTCTAGCTAACCTTTCTGTTTTTAAGGTATTTTTTATCTTTCTTTTTAAAAAGGAAGAAATGAACACTGAGACAGAAAAACTTAATATAAAATGAACAAGAAAACAAAATAGAGTTCTCGAGGACGCATCACCAAAACTCAACATAATCACTAAGGTCCACCAAGTGGAGACGTTTTAGTCTTCTAACGTCCTATCCATTATCTAAGAGGTTCATGGCCAAGTGGTTCAAGCGGTTTTTCAGGCGCAATTCATAGCTATATTAAAATTGAAGCGTTTTATTTCTTCCTGACGCAGCGTAATCCCAAACGTTATAGAACGTCTTAACGCCATAGATTTTCAACCGATAATCCCGATCAGGAATACATAGTCAATGAAATATCTAAAAGTGTTCATTCCATATTTCCATGCATAACCCTCAGCTTATGTGTAAATCAATCAATCAAAAAAAAAAAAAAAAAAAAATAACAAGCCGGTTGCAGTAACTCGCTCTTTTGCATATTCTCTCGCGCCCACAACCAGCAATAACTAGTAAAGTGATTGGAGAAATATAATGTGTGTATATATATATATATACACACGAGTATATATATTAAGTAAATAAAAAATTCAGTTTTTTCAAAATAAATGAAAATACATACATTTTCTTGTTTGGTTTTTCTTTTCAATTTTCATCTTCCTAAACCTTTTATATTTTCCACATATGAAACTCTTTCATAATTCAGCTTTTTTCCTTCTTTTCCTTTGCTTTTATGTATGTTTTGATTTGATTAACTACGTATCCTACAGATGTCTCTGTTGTGTGACTGAAATGTAAATTGGAGAGAGATGGGAAAAAAGATAATTGGATTTCTGTTTGTTTCTTCTATACTTTTAACTACATAAATCATTCATTACTTTTCTTTGTTATTTTCACTCTGTTTTAAATCATTTTAATAGGTTTTTATTTTAAAATGGTAAATAATAACTGATAAAAATATATAGTGGAAAATATTTAGTATGTCCAAAAAAAATCTTATTATTATAAATTGATCTCAGATATTATTTATATTTTTATCTTTATCGGGATTACTTATAAAAAAAAACTTCAATATGCATCGAGAAATAAATAAATACATTAAAATATTACCATCACTCACTCAAAAATCATTTTAGGAATTATCCTTACATACTTTCTGTACCAAAATCCAGGAAAATATTTTTTTGATAATTTATAGATAAAATATTAATTTTAAAACCAAACCAAATAAATATATTATTTTCCACTTAACGTGTAATAGTTTCACCTGTCTTGAATCCTTATTCAGTTACTGATGCAGCAATTTTGCTATGTGATATGAAGTATTATTATTATTGAGAACACTTTTTTTTTTTTGAGTACGGTAAACTTATTATAAGTTTTGTTTTTTTCCAACTTTTATTAGGAGTCGGTTACATATTAAAGAGACCTTAAATGAATTTGATCATGGACAAACACTTGAAAGGAAATTCCCACCGAAACTCTACAAGAATTAAAAACTAGTATTATAACTTGTGAGGAAATTTGATTCACTTTAAACTCAAAAAATAAGGCAATCAGTAACATAAGTCAAACGAAAACCAGAAATCATAAAAGAAGGAAGAAATGAGGAAACATTACCAAAAAGCACAAAAGCCAAAAGCAAACAGTCACCAAGGTCCACCAAGTGGAGACGTTTAAGCCTTCTAACGTCCTCTCCGTTATCTAAGCGGTTCATGGCCAAGTGATTCACGTGGTTTTTCTGGCGCAACTCATATCAATATTAAAATTGAAGCGTTTTATTTTTTCCCGGACGCAGCGTAATCCTAAATATTAATGGATTACACTATTTTTCGCAAACCAATGTGCCTCTGTGATACATTACACCAACTTGTTCTGGAAACATTGCAAAATCTCGACGTTGTTCTTGCGTGTTGTTCCCGATGGTTCAATCCCATAAGTCCAAATCGGTTTCAGGGATGCTAAGTATTATGAATGTAATTTAAAACTGTATTAGATGTGCATTAAATTAGTTAATGTATATTAATTTTTTATGGGTGTTTGTTGATTTTATAGTGTTTTAATCTATTAAAATGTAATGTACAAGAAATCTTGAAGATTTCTAATGTTTAAGAATTTTCGTTTGTTTTTACAATACGTACAAACTGATAAACTGATAATAATTGAACAATATGATAAATAATATGTTTGTATTGAGTGCCTTTAGGTAAATTTCATAAGAAAGCTGCCTATTGTAATGGGTACCATGATTCGCCTTCGGGAAATATATATATATATTTCACTTTCTTACGGGCACGATAACTGCCGTAATTTTATGCCAATCACTTTCAAATTGATACAAAAAATATAACGACCCAAAATCTCGGTCGAGTTCGTTAATGAGAAAAATCAGACTATAGGGGTCGAAATTGGGGGGAGCTTTTCGAAAAAACAAAATATTGGTATAATTTTTTATTAAGTAAAATATCGGATTTTTTAAAAGTTCATACTGTTCTTTGAATAAGAGCCTAAAACATATCTAAGGAAAGTTTTTTTATATCACCAATCATTGGTCCAGGGGGTGGAAAAAACGAGGTTTTGAAGACAACAAAATCATGCCTCCCTTAATAGGCAAAGCATCGAGTCTGTTTAAAGTGATGGTTAGTCCTCTAAACATTACCTAAAACTTTTGTCTGAAACAATTTTTGATATGACCAACCCTTACGGCAAGGGATGACTAAATAAAATAAAAAAATATTCCTATAACTTTCTTATTAAGTAAAATATCGAAGGCTTTTAAAGTTCCTACTATTCTTTGGATAAAGGCCTAAAACATATCTAAGTAAAGGTTTTTGATATCGCCAACCATTGGCCTAGGGGGTGGAAAAAATGGTATTTCGAAGATAAAAAAATTATACCTTCCTTAATAGGCAAGTATCGAATAAGTTTAAAGTGGTCGTTAGTTCTCTAAACATTACCTAAAACTTTTGTCTGAAACAATTTTTGATGTGACTAATCCTTACGGCAAGGGATGACCAAAACTTTGCTGGAATTGTAAGAAGATGAGGCTTCTTGTATGCTAAATATGTGAAACTTTTTTCATATGCAACCGTTGTCGTATTGAGTAAATAATTTTTCTTAACTTTAAGGTGGAAATCTTTTTTATCCCCTTCTTAGCACCGGTGAAATTTACCTCCATTCTACCTATTCCACCTATTCTTAAAGTTGTTCCACGATATCAAAAATATATTGAACTTTGGTCAGTCGAAGCAGTTTATGTAATCCAGGCATATCGTATTTGTCAGGTGATGTATTTTGTGTGTCTGTACTTATGTATTATATATGTATTTATGTCTGTATGTAGAGTTTTTTGTTTTGTTCAACCATCATTTATAAAATACAATAAAGAAATGAAAGGGTCCACTTCAAACTAATATGCTGTATTCGTGGTTGAACACGGAAGTAAAAGATTCCTTATAAATACAATTTATTACTCTCAAATATATAAAATTAAATAAATAATATATATAATAAAATAGTAATTCAAATTAAAAACAAAATTGATTTAATAAAAATTAAATCCTAAATACCAAAATACCGTCCGATTTACTACAAATTTTATGACTACTAGAAAGTAATATTGCATTAATAAGATAACCCTAGAAAAGTATGAAGTTCATAAAATTCAATTTCTGCAAGTATTGTTCACTTTTACTTTTTAAAAAAGAACTACCCTTCCTTTTACGAATGAACAGAATACTGTCATTTTCACTCCTGTTCACAAATAGCTCACCCTCAGTTTACAACTACTCTCCAAAATGGAATACTCGTGACGCACTCTTCATTCGTTGTTACCAAACTCTTAATTATCACTTTTATCGCACAATGCACCGAACTTGGAGTTGTAAAACTACTAACTCTGTCCGCTGGTCTCTACAATATTTATACCTCCTGGCCTGCAGAACCATTACCCGACCCGTCCTTTTGATTATTCAAGCGTAATAATTTTAATTTTCTGCGCCTTTACGTTTTTCTGTGAGCTTTTCTTCCGGTCCGGTAATACTTCTGGTCAAACAAGAGCTTTTGTAGGAGCATTGTCTGTTTTAACAAACAAATTGTTAAACGTGCCAGTTATTGTAACTAAAGAATCCATTTTGGTTTCTTCTAGATCCTTCTTTCATTATTTTCTCTCTCTTTCTTCTTTGTGGAAGAAATCACACCTTTACATTGACCCCGTTACAATACTTTTCTATTACACCCAAATGAATACATGCCTTCTTAACTCTAAAATACCACTAGCAATAACATTAGTTAACATCACAGTCCAAAACAAATGTAACAGTCAATGAGGAGCTGGAAGAATAATTGAAAGTGTATGAAATAATTTAAAAAAAACTAGGATATAAGAAATTTGTATCGATTTGGCGAAAAAATTAATATTTTTCTATAAAAAAAATATTGTTTCCAAGTAAATGATTGATTGTTCGACCATTTTTTAGTCTTCATCTAATTCTGAAAAACGAAATTTATTATATTATCAAGCCGACAAAATCGTTTTTCTTTTATTCATCTGTAGTTTTGAGATTAAATTTATTTTTGATTTTGAAGAAAATATCTATGAAAATTCAGGAGAATTTTTTTTACACTTGGTCACATATCTTGCACTAATAGCATTATAGTTTTCATCTATTTTTCTGTTCTGATCAGATTGATTTCTAGAACGTTTATCATCTCTTTCAAGATCATTGGCATCTTTCTGTAAGTTAAATACTTTTTTAAATCGAATTCTTCCAACTTTTAATTCAGAGCTGCTTTTAGATCTAGTATATATTTTTTGGCATATAATTCTGTAAGTTTGAATGATTTATGAAAAAGTGTGATTATTTTTCAAGATAGGCAAAGAAACTCGTTTATTGATAGTATATAATAAAATTCAAACGCTAAATTGTTGCAATATATTCTCATACTGTTATCAATATAGCAATATACTGTTCTCATTCTTGGTAAAAATATACCTATCTCTCTAGAAAATGGGGTTGAGACGGATGCATAATTCCTGGAGAGATCATTGAAGTAGATATTTAGTTAGGATTAATTTTACCAGTCCCTCCGTAATATATTGTCAGTTTTTCACTAAAAAATTATTTTATTTTGATATTCGCTCATCCCTGAAACATTCTGTGGTTTTCTTTGTGGACGGATGTATAACATGTGCACCGAGCTGGTCTAATGGTTAACTTGTTATCGCAAATTAGCTGATTTCGATGTTAAGAGTTCTTAGATTCAAATCCTAGTAAATGCAGTTACTTTTATATGGATTTGAATACTAGATCGTGAATAACGGTGTTATTTGGTGATTGGGTTTCAATTAACCACACATCTCAGAAATGTTAACCTGAGACTGTACAAGACTACACTTCATTTATATTCATACATATCATCCTCATTCATTCTCTGAAGTAATACCTTACGGTGGTTCCGGAGGCTAAACAGAAAGGATGTATAACATGTGAAGTTATTTCGTTCTTTCATATTTGTTTGATTTGATTGGTGGTGAATGTACCTTATGGAGATGTATTGGAATGCTATTTCCTAGACAGAGAGTGTAAAAGTGAAGGCCAAATCTGGAACTTAAGGGTTTATTGGATAAAGCCAGATCTCAAAATCCGTTTGACTAGTTGAATACAAACTTCTGTCATCTCATATGAAAATTTTTCATGAATAAGTAAGCATATCATTTAAACTGCAAGGTAATATTTATGTAGTATGCCTGCTTTAGATTTAGGACTTTAATCAATGTAAGGCGTATTATCTAAATATACTTTTATCAGTTGACAGAAGTTATTGGTAAATTTAATAAAAAGAATATCAATATTATACGAAAATTATGAAAATCGACACATAATTTTAAACAAAAAATTGAAACATCTAATTTTTTATGAATCAATTTTAACTTTAGTATCCTGTTTTTCTATAAGAAGGGTAACAATTTTGGGTCCAATTCATCATTAAGACGATATCAGTCACTGTTAAAATTATCTTCCTATTATTCCCGCTAAATAAAATTATATGGTAAACGTATAAAAGAAACGGAGTTAAGCATTATTTAATTACAAATATTAAAGCACAAATTGGTAATATTTATCGAAAACAAAACACCGTCGGTTTATTTAATAACTGCTCTCCATTGATTTCACAATGATGTTAAATTAAATTACTTGACAAAAGAAAAATATACACAAAGAATTTTAATAAAGTGAGGAGCAGTTAAAAAGCGAATTAAAAAACTTCGAGTTTTATTAGATGACGCCTGAAGTTTGTCCTTTATTGTAGTCATAGCAAACCGATAAAAAAATGTCGCTGTAGTAACTTTGTAACCGGTTAAGAACGTACTTCAAATATAATAAAAAAAACTCGATATTTGGTATCTGAATGACTTTGGTTTCTGATAATTGAATATCTTCGTTCCTGGTATAGCTTAATCATAGTCTGATTGAATCACGAGAAATATTTATATTATACGTAGCTTTTTCATCTCTTAGAAGGTTATAAAATTTGCAATTTACTTAAATTTATTATTGAGTAAATTACATTATATTAAATAGAATGAAAAATCTCTCGAATTCCGATTTATAATCTTATTAGTGGAATTTAATTCTTTTTGTTATAACCTAAAATTACTCTTTACATTTCCTTCATTTAAAACATTAAACAGCCGTTAACAGAATACATTTATGAGAACAGATATTTTAACTGCTTTAGAGATTTTTTTAAATTTTTACTTCCTTGTACTTCAACATTTTTTGCGATTACAATACTTTCTTGTACTGTACAAGCAAAAAATGTATTGTAATCGCAAAAAAATTCGGTTTTCAGGTTTCACCGGAATTATCCATTTTGACCATCCCTGAATCCATTTTGACTAGTTTCGGCGTGACATCTGTAAGTATGTATGTACGTACGTACATACGCATAACTTCAAAACGATTAACCGTAAGAGTTGAAATTTTGGATTTAGGGCTGTTGTAACATCTAATTGTGCACCTTTCTTTTTGATTGCGATCGACTGAACCATAAGTGTCCAAAAAAGGCCAAAATCCAAAAAAAAATTGGATCTTAGACTTTTTCTTAACTGCAGTAATAATAGCCGTAAAAATATGCAGTCATTGAGAGCTTTTCAAAGATAAGTGGTACTTATTTTCATTGGTTGCAGAGTTGTAGCCAAATAAAATTTTAATTTATGAATATTTGGACCATAGAGGAACGCGCATCCATTCGAATCAGACTTCATCTTCTTTATTTAACCTTTTTTTTTATTTATTAATAATTATTAACCTCTCATTGTAAAATGTTTTTACGATGAATTATAATTCAATAATAACAACAACAAAAAAAGGAAGGGATTTTAATGGAATAAAATTTTATGTACAGTTCATTAAAAAAAAAAAAAATGTGTATATGTAATTTAATAGGCGTACAAGGAAGTTCAGGTGGTGTCCACATCAGATGTTTTAATTTTCCTTAATGTGTACGTTGCAATGTGTTCATTAGTGAATAATAAGGAAACCCCCCTCCCACTCAACCAGTCCAATGAGATGAGGATGATATATATGAAATGTGAACGAGGTATAGCCTTGTACAGACTAAGGTCGACCATTCCTGAGACGGTTGGTTAATTGAATCCCAACCTCCAAAGTAAACCGGTATCAACTGTCTAGTATTCAAATCCGTATAAAAACAACTAACTTTTACTAGGATTTTAACCTCAGAATCTTCGACTTCGAAGATAAGTTGTTAAACAACTGATCTGTGACGACGAGTTAACCACTAGACCACTAGTGCTTTTAGAGTTTTAACGGGGAAAAAAACAAATTATGATATAAAAAATGAATTTTTATTTCTCTTGTTTTGTTGAAAAAGAATTAAAGATGAATTTTAATTATAGATTTAGATCAATTAAATTACCTTTATTTAAAAAATATACCTTGTGGAAAAAGTAAAAAAAAAAAAAATAAATTAACTACTCGTTTATTAAATCTTTCTTTAAATGATAACATCAAGAAACAATGAAAAAAAGATAAAAATATTCTGTTGGTTGCACAATTCGTTTATTTCGATTTTCCTGTACTACGATGTAACAGCTGGATTGTTCTATTCAACAATTTCCGCTTCATTACTAAACCGTAAAATCAGTTTTCCAGTTTCATGACAGTTGATCTCCGCCCTATTTCATTGTAAATGTTATTGATTATATTTCAGAACGTTATTTACTGTAACATTTCAATATATAAATGAACCTGTTATCTCTTTGTTGTTAATGAGTAATTAATAATGAATATTTATTGTTTTTGTATATTTCTTTTCCGTGACCCTTGTCGATGAATTACTTTTGCATGACAAACCGAACCAAATTTTATAAAATATTTTTAAACAGCGACTTCAAAAGTCTTCAATCTCTTTTCCTCAATTCTTAATAATGATCTCAAACACAACTGAAAATGTTTTAACTTGATCACTTAAGGTAACTGCAAAGTTAACAGAAAACTTTTTGAATTTTTTAAAAATGATGAATTATAAAATTTGGTTTGCCGTCGTAAATGTTTATTATTTTTTTTACAAATATTTGTTTCAGAGAAAGAAAGAAACTACAAACCAAATATTAACAATAATAAACTAACCTTATTAAAGGATCAAAAAATGTTCATGCAATGCAATATTTTTAAAATGTAATAGCTTTCAGTCCGGAAAGAACTATATTGTACTTAACTGAAAGAGAGAAGTGTGAGATTTTTGTTACCATACACTATTTAATGATCCAAAATAATTATTCGTTTTTTTCTAAACACTTTTTCTCTTGCTAAATTGTATTTATATAATAATAATATTTTAGTCGATTTGAAAGGTTTTTTGAAAAAAAAAACAAACTGGTGCAAAACGGTCCAAACGATTTGAAGTGTCTGAGTGACTTTATTGCACTGACGTTTTCAAGTATTAATTTTATATTAGTGTTATTAATCATCCGTTACATTTTACTAAAATTCGTTACCGAGAACAAATAAAATAAAATTGAAAAAAAAAATTTAACCAAAGTGAATCTTTCAGAAACATATTAACTTTTTTAAGAAAAAATGTAAAGGAAGTTTAGTTTTAGGGTAAAGTTATTAATCTTTTAGTCATAATTTTTGTCACCTTTTAGCTGTGAGCTTTGTTTTTAAGTTTTCTATATATTAAACTTGTTTAATAATGTTGAATGCTTAAGTGCGTGTATTTGTAAATTGTGGATTCATAATTATAATAAATTTATACGTAAATTTAAAAAAAAGTTATGCATGATTACACACACATTTTAATTGATTACTTCTAAATCATTTAATATATATTTCAAATCCTTTGTAGTTTCTAATTTCTGTTGCGATAAATAGAAGGTTTTGATAAAATTTGTTTTTTTCCTGACATCACTTCTGTCACATAATTAAAATTAAGAAAAACTTTAGATATCTGTTTCGTAAAATTTAATTTAATCGTAATAATTTATGTTTTACTGTGGTAGAAAGGATCTTGCACAAAAGGTTATGCAATTGATTAATTTCATTTCCTATGCGTTGTAGAATGTAAGATTTTTCATTATGATTGGCCATACTTTAAAGAAGTCAACCTGATTTGAAGGAAGTGTTTAGATTATTATTAGAAACGAAAAATTAAATTATTTTTTATTTAATTCAACAAAGATTTCTCTCCATTTCATCATCTCGAATAATCTTCAAAGATAATATCAACGCGCTAGATCCAGTGGTGTTCCGGGAGGAGGTCTGATATTTTATTAAAAAAGCGAAATTTCTTTAAAAGGGAATGAAATGATTTAGTATTTTTAACCTTACTTCTTGTTTAAGAATTGAACATATACAGAGTGGGTCACAAAAAAGTAGCCCTGCGAGAATACAGAATATTGAATAGAACATTAACATCATTAACAATCAGTTCGCGCACAGGAAACTGGCATGGAAAATTGGAAGAAAGGAAGGGGACTACATTTTTACGTAAGAACTCATCTCCCGTGAGTCACGTGATCGTCTCTCTCCACCCATCTTCTATACTTCGATCATCAGTTGTCTAACTACCGATCGTTGGTGGGGCTAATTTTTCGTGATCCACTGTATATGCATTGTATATATATATATATATATATATATATATATAAAGAGTATAAAGACGTATATAAAAGGTAAAAAGCGGTATGTAAAAATAAACAGGAAAATTGAATATTAACATTTTATATATATATATATAATATGCCAATAAAACATTTGTACAGAAATGACTTTTTACATACTGAGCAAAGCTTATAAAATAAAAAAAATTAAAAAATATTATATAACTTGAGATTTAAACATAATTAAAAAGAGAATTAAACTAAGAGGTGGTCCAAGTAGATTGCATTAAACTGTGTATCCCTTAAGGAAGAAAGTAAACACTTTCAAAATTAACGGCGTGGAACTTTTAACCACCATTAAGGTTGTAAAAATAAACTAACTCTAAGTTAGTTTAACAAGTCTGGTAGATATATTACTTTAAAAACCTTTAATTATGTTAGAAGGTAGAATGAATATTAAAAGAAAAAGTATGATTCTACATTCTACTCACTTGATAACATAGTTTGGGGATGAGTAGTTTAGTTTGCGTGTAAGTTATTCAAACTTTGCATATTTAAAAATAAAGGACATTAATAAAATTCACAAAAACGTTCAACACTTTTAAATAATAAATGCATGCATATAATTTCTGAATTTCATTGTCATTATATTACTACTACAAAGTTCAATGAATGACAAAACAAATTCAACCAATTAGTTAAGGAGAAAAGTAGCCAAGATTCAGCTCAGAACTGGATCGATATGAATCTCGATATGATCAATTATAGCTAACTTCTTTCTGGTTTTGTAGTATAATTTAAAATGAGGCGGTATTTAAAAAAAAAAAAGTAATTAAGAAAAGCAATCTATCTTTTTGTTTAAAACATAATCTGAGCAATTAAGAAATTGCTGGATAAGTAGTAGAGCTTTTGATTCGAAGCATTATAGAGAAAATTAAATTGACTTTTCTTCCTCTCGTTCTCGAAGATATCCCGTACAAAACTTCTTATTCTCTTACTCTTTTGTAATCCAATTGGTGGGACGTAATGTAATTGCTACAATTTCTATCGGTTACCAGAAATTCAATTTAATTTTTAAAAGCAAGAGTAGAAAAAAAGAGAAAAACTGTAGAAAATTAATAAAAAAACATAAAATCTCCCTTAAAAAATTGCCGTAATTAATCTATTATGCTTTGTCTAAAATTGGATTATTTCTATTTTTTATTCTACTGTGTTTTATAGGGTTAAATTACATAATTTTAGAAGAATATTACTGGAATATCATATAATGTTTAGTTGAGTATTTAATTCTATTTCACTTATAAAACTATAATTTACAAAAATTGTGGTAAGTTATTTGCAATAAACTTCTATAAAAACTCAATTGCTCTAAATTTCTTCATGACGAGATGCAAATTTTATTTTTTTTTAACCTCAACCATTTATGAACTTTTGAAATTTTCCAGGCATAAATAACTAAAAATTTTAATCTTTTACTAATTTGTTTTTAATAATTGAAAACGTTTCAAATTTTTTAAATTCCTAAGAATTAATTGAATGTAATAGTTTTTTTAAAATTATTCTGTAAAATTTAAAACAAAATTTAGATGTTTTCTTAAAAATATGCGGTTTATATTACACAAAGCAAATAAATTATCTATCTTATAACTTACATCTTAGTTTCAAGTTTTCTCGTTATTAAACGTTATAATTATGTCTAATAAAAATTATATATATATATATATATATTGTTACCACGTATATACCTAATTTAATATCATCTAAAATAATTGAATGAGTAATAAGGTGTAGCTTCCATATTCTTCTTAATTACAACTATTATTTTCTATTATGATACTCGTATAAGTTATCAGGTTTTAAAATATCAACCTTTTTTCGGTAAGAAAAATAATATTTATCATTTACATTATTTTATTAAATCCTTTTCATGGAAAATAGCTGTAAAAAAGTTAATTATTTAATAAAAAGTAACTACAATTATGAAAAAAGGTAAAATCTTAAAACCTAATTAAAAAAAGAAAATTGTGTTTTTTTCTGTTTTAATACCATACACGTTGTAGTTATTATCTTTTAAAGTCATGTTTAATAAATTTAAGTTTCACTGTTTAGAAATAGGTCCTCTCTGAAACCTTTTACAAGTACAGTAGCTCCTTTGAGATTTAACTCTTTGCATGCTAAAGATCGTTAATTTTAATTATAACTGTTAACCTTAGACCATGTTGACGGTTAAATTCAATTAAATGTTTTAATTACGTGCTTGTATTTTATCAAAAATAAATACTATTTTGTATAATTAATTTTATAATGTACCTTTAATTATTCTTTTGTGTATAGACCTCACTTTAATAAAATTTCACTTTTATTAACGTCAGGCCATCATAAATACTTATTGCAATTAAATAGAAACTAAAAATAAAAATCTATTTACCATTCTGAAGTTAAAAGTTAATAATTTATTTGCTATTCTTTTTACCACAAACTGCAATTACTTCTACATTTATTTTATCGAGGAAGGCGAGATAGATGAAATAAAAGATGAAAATATTTCACGTTGTTGCCAGGAATCGAACCTTAAGACATCTCATGTACATGCCAGTTTATTGATCAATTGTCTATCAACCACCTTATTCTGATAGTTTCTTGTAAATTACTGATCTTTTTCATATAAATCTAGAAAGTAATGTCGTAAGAAAAGACGAGACAACAGCCGCCGCACAGTTGAAAGAACCAAAGCACCCGAGGACCTCAGGTCACTTAAGAAACACCAAGCTGAGTTTTACGCTGTAATAAAAAATGCCAAGCGCTTTGCTTTCAGGAATTTTATTGCTACATTGAATTTCAGAAAAAATGGTGCCCAGGCTTACAATATATTTCCCGGCTTAACGACAATCCTCCAATACCGCAGCAACCCTTGCAGTGTGCCAATCAATTTTTTGCCGACCCAATAGATGTAGCCAATACCTTATGCAAGCACTATGCAAATGTTCAGGACCTCGTGCTTGGACAAGAGAACTTAGGAGCTGTCTGGTGAGCCCTTTACTATTGCTGAGCTGGAGAGTCCTCTGCAGACAAAAAAAAATAAATAAATCTGTGGAAATTGATGGTACTTTCCCCGAACTTTTAATTCACATTGACGATGCCGCTAAGAAACCAGTTCTAGCCGCGATAAATTTAACTTGGGAAAGGCACGTAGTACAACAATCGAGAAAGGTCGAAATCATTCCTACACTGAGACCAGCTATAGAAGTCAACAAGGCGGAGAGTTATCACCAATATCGTTGACGAGTGCTTTCTGTAAAGTGGGGGTAATTGCGAACTGTCTAAATCAATTGGTTGAAGCACAAAAACTCATTAACGATGCTCAGGCAGGATTCCGAATGCACTGCAGCACAATAGATAACGTAACCAATTTTACACATGTTAATGACGGATTAAATAGGAAAACGTCAACATTAGCAATACTGGTGGACCTGGAGGCCACTTATGACACCGTCTGGCGGCCCATGCTCATACATAAGCTTGCCGGACAGGGAATCTCTGGGAATCTGTTTAGGTGGGTAAAGTCGTTTTTGTCCCAAAGACAGATCCTGGTACAGTATTCCAACTGCTAATCGAGATTTTGCATTCAACGGCAAGGACTAGCCCAGGGAGCCGTGTTGAGCTTTTCGCTATTTAATATCATGATAACATATCATGGATGTGATAAGAAGCGTCCCTGGCGTCCAGGCACTCCTTTATACAGACGATCTACTTTTCTGGGGAACCAGTGGATCCATCTCTTCACTCAAAGATTATTTAAACGAGGTTCTGATAAACTAGAATAATGGGCGAGGCAAAACGCGATGACAGTGAATACATCAAAAACCATCTTTCAGCTTTTGTCTTTGTCAATAAAATTACCACAGATCCACCTCCAGTACAATGGAATAGCGCTGGAGGAAAGCAATGTCTCCAAATATTTAGGGGTTCAACTAAACAGACGTTTAATTTGGAAGCACCATGTGGACCATTGTATAGAAAATGCAGTATAAACCCGCCTACGAAGAAGACCTGAGCCACACGGTAGGGTGCAAATCAGTATGCTCCCAAGACTGCCTATAAGTCGTACATAAGACCTGTTAGTATACGGGATCAAAGCGATGGTCACATCCAGCGCTAGCACACTAAGTACGCTCGACCTCGTTCAAAATTCGGCCTTACGGGAAATCACAGCCATTGCTAAGTCCACACCTATTGCAGCCATGGAGGCACAGACTCAGATTAAGCCCCTACAATCATACCGAGAAAGGGTAGCATTGAGATTCTGGGAAGAAACCGCGGGTGAGCACTAATGTTTCAATGGATACACAGTCATGTCAACATACGTGGAAATGAGGAGGCCCATAAACTGACCGAGTTAGGAACGACTCTACCCAACCTAGTTACGCCGCGTCATCGCATTCATCCAGGGCTCTGGTCGATGCGACAGCCAACCGGTGGAACAAACACCGCCTCTCCAAGACGGCTAATGGTAGGAGATGAGAGACTTTGGTCACTGACGGTCCTATCAATCCCGGCCTACTGCGTGCGGTCAGCGTAGCTGCCTTCCGGCTAAAAACTGGCCACGACTCTATTGCTTGTCACCTTCACCGTATCCATGTGCTGCCGTCTCCTGAGTATCCTCTGTGTGGTTTCGAGACAATGGCTGAGAGATTGTCCGGCTCTGAACCACACCCAGCTGGATGAGATTCCGGAGTTCACAAAATCCTGTCTTTATTGGTTAGCGCGTCGCCAAACGGCTTAACAGCCAAGGGCGGGTGTTGGCTAGTAAGTAAGTAATATAAGAAATTTTAAACGTTAAGTATTAATAATGTATAAAATACATAAATTGATTTGATTTGTAAGATAAATTGATCGCCAAATTATAATCGGTACCATATAAAATAAACTGATCGGTTCAGATCTCCTAAGGGGGTTATGAGCATTGAAATCCCCACAAAGATGACAGGATCAGGCAGGCAATTGTCCTACTAAATTAACAAATATTCTTCTCTCCAACTGAACTTAGGTAGGTACATAATAGACAAGATTATGTTGACTGAACAGTGTATACGTATAGCTACCGCTTGTAAATCGGTGCAGAAATGAACTTCTTCGAAGGCACAACGAAGTCACAACGAGTGAGCAGTTGTCATCTCAACGAGATGACAACTGCTCATCTAGATTTATGATTAGGCGCTTGATAAACTAACTATATGTTGAATCCGTTCATTCTCAAAGTATCAGCCATCCTGAACAAAACCTTAAAGGATTTAGTTCTGTACTCAATGGCCGCAACTCATTCACATTCGACAAACGTTCATTGTTGTTCCATTGCAAGATCGATTCATTTACATAGACTGCATTAAAACATAAGACAGGCGTTAAATCTTTTGTTGTAATAATAAGATTATGTTGTCTTACGTTAAATTTTTACTTAGACCAACCGTTTTTCGACTTTTTCTTCATTCTTATGATGGCCTTCACCTCTAGAGACAGGGAGTCTGAGTCCTCGGACTCACAGCTAGTAACGAATGATACCGAGCAACATTATTATTATTATTATTATTATACACGGAAATCATGGTTCTAACCATGGTTCTAACCAAGAGGCGTATCGACACCCTTCTCTCCCTGCGGGTCGGGGTAAAGGTTGTCGAGACCAAGCCGGCCGCAAAGTACCTCGGTATGATCATTGACCGGAAACTCAGCTTTGCTGAGCAGCTTCGGAGAGCCACCCACATAGTTGCGAGAGTCATAACTGCTCATAGCCGGCTCATGGCGAATATCGGCGGACCGAAGGCCAGCAGACGGCGATTGCTGATGTCCACGGTGCATTCCATCCTGTTATACGGGTAGGAAGTGTGAGCCCAGGCATTAAGAACTGCAATAAACCGGAAGCGGCTCGCGCAGGTGCAACGCACCGCAGCCTTGCGAGTCGCTTCCGCGTATCGGACGGTCTCCGAGCCTGCAGTACTGGTGGTATCCGGCGTCATACCATTTTGGCAAGGGAGCGCCAGGTGATCTACAGGAGGCGACGGGCAGTCGAAGACTGGGAGACCATTGCCAACGAGGAACGCACTCGCACGTTCCTCGCATGGTAAGAGACCTGGGACCACGAGACCAAAGGACGATGGACCACAAGGCTTATCCGTCTGGTCAGACCGTGGACGGAGTGATGGCATGGAGAGTTGGAGTGTTACATGACCCAATTTTTAACGGGTCACGGATACTTCCGCGCTTACCTCCATGTCATAGGGAAAGCGCCGTCCCCCGACTGCCTCTATTGCCCCGGTTTACGGGACGACGCTGAGCACACCTTTTTCAAATGTGCTCGGTGGTCGGTAGATCGAGGGACACTAGAGACGGATCTCTGAGCACTGAGCCCCCGCAATGTGGTTGCGATGATGCTCCGTAATCTGAGCAGCTCGGAAAGTGTAGCCCGATTCGTCGGCAACATTCTCAGGGCCAAAAAGGTTGACCTGGATAATCCTGAAAATTAGGTAGCGCCTCATCAGGCTAGTATAGGAGGACTCGGCCGGAAGTAATGTGTTAAACGGTTCCGGGTCGAGTGCTGTTAGAAAGGGGGGTGGTTTTAGTCGATAGTCTGCTGGTAGTGATTGGATAATACCATCAGCAGGAGCCCGACAATCCGTGCGTAAATGCATTTCCACCTCCCTTCGCAAAAAAAAAAATTATTATTTTTAATTGGTCTGATGTTTGATTATAATATGAAATGGTCCTCTCATGTTGATTTTTTGTGTAAAAGGCTAAGAATTATTTTGTTTATATTCTATCACGTTGCTGATATATTTTCTTTCACAGTGAAAAGAATTCTATATTTTACATTAGTCGAATCAATTATGAGATATGGTCTTACATCTTATGGTTTTGCACCACAATATATTTTTAATTCGGTCGAAAACCGTTTAATTAGAATTGTTTTTGGACATACTGACATGGCTATTGCGGCAATTATGAAGTTGCGTAATTTGTTGTTGTATATTTTACTTTTGAAAACACTTATATGTATGTATATTTTTGTAAACACTTATAAAGAATATAAAATAACGAATTATGAATTAAGAGGAACAGGTATATTGTTTATTGTGCCGCGATATTTCACTGGTTATGGGAAGTCAACATCCAAGTTTTTTTGTTCCTTTGTATTTTAATCAACTTCCTATTCATTTGAGATCTATAAACGCCGTTTCTAGATTGAAGACTGAACTGAAACATCACTTTCTGGCATTAGCCTAAACTTTCACTAAAATCTTTGTTCTGTCAGAATATAGTTTGGATTTGTATTCAAAATTAGTTTATTACATTCATGTTCATTTTAGTCGTTAAAATTGAAATAATTTTCTCTGTAAAGGCATAAATTTTACAACATAAGACAAATTTTATTCTAATAATAAAATATGTAAAACCTATTTAATATATTATAAAATACTATATTTGGAAATAGTTTTGTATGCAATTCCTCAAAAAAACTTGTTTTCTTTTTTTTTTTTTTTTTTTTTTTTTTATCTGGAATTTTACGGGCATCGACTGCTAAGGTCATTAGCCCTCGTCACAATCTTTAAAAGAAATTACTATCACCATCTGGATCGTCATATCTAAGGGTGTAAAGGGCCCTTACATTTTATTTAAAAGCACAAACTACACAAAACATTTAAGACATAAAAGACATAAAAGACAAGGACAATCACAATCACTTACGGGGTGTAAAGGGCCCCGATATTAAAATTTGAGATAAGGTTCTCAAAAGACCATGAAATTAAAATTAAACTTATCAATACCATTTCTTTCTTTCTTTATATATATATATATATATATAAACTACCGCTCAGAGTATCTTTTACCACAGCTTTAAACTTTCATTTTATAGACTTTTAAGAAGTCCACTGGCGTGTAGAAATGCAACTATATTTTCTTCATTTCCATTATCCAGATCAGCACTAATATTATTTGTAAATCGGAACCTCTTTCTGAGGTCCTCATATATGGTACACTCTTCTATTAGATGCTTGATTGTGAGTGTTTTATTACAAACACCGCACATTGGTCTCACTTCGCCGGTTAACAAATATAAATGTGTTAATCGCGTGTGACCGATTCTAAGTCTGGTCACAGCTACTTCTTCACGGCGAGTCAACTTAAAGTCGCTTTTCCATTTATAAGAAGTTTTTACTGTGCTTAATTTTGTATTTAAACTCCTCCATTCAGCGTTCCACTTGTTTCTTACTATGTTTGTTAGACGGTTTTTAACATCGGCCACTCTTACAGGAAATGCATCCAAATCATCGACTGTTGCCTTTCTGGCAGCTTCGTCTGCGATTTCATTACCTGTAATACCAGCATGCCCCGGAGTCCATACAAATACGCATCGCTGTCCTCGTTGTTTTAGTACGTATAAAATGGACAGGATGTTTGCAATTAGGACATCTTTAATGTTCTTGTTCCGAATTGCGACAAGTGCACTTAATGAATCGGAACATATTAGCACTCTCTCTTCGCAATAGTGTTCAGTGTAGCGAAGAGCCTGCTGAATTGCAGTGAGTTCTGCAGTAGACACTGGCCACATCTGGCAGTTTCCAAAAGTGGGCTTCTTCATTTACATATATTGAGCATCCAACACCATGTTCGGTTTTAGAACCGTCAGTATAAATTCTAATATGTTCTTCGTAGCTACTGACGGTTGCCAAAAATTCCTGCTGGATGATCACTGCTGGTTTCTTTTTTATTTCTCCTTCAGAGAGATCCAAGCTTGTATTTACCGCTGGCAAGAGCCATGGCGGTATTTCTCTAGTAGAAATTGCCAATGTATCTGAAATGGCAATTTCATATTTATTTCTTAATTCGTGGTACCTAATTCCGGCTGGTCTGGAATAGGTAGCACGACGTTCGTATAATGCAGCCATGGGATGATTCGCAAACAATTTATTATTTATATGAGCAGGGAAAGCCCATATATTTGCTGCATATCTTAACAAGAGGATCTCTCTTCTATAATGTAGTGGCATTATTCCGGCTTCAGACATCAGACTAGCCGCCGGACTTGTGCGGAAAAAAAACTTATTGTAGCTTAGAGGAAATTTTATCATGATTGTGATACAACTCAATAAATAAATAAAAAATAAATTATTATTATTATTGCTTACATAATAACCATTATTATTATAAATGGTCAGTCCATTTAAATAAAATGATGACATCGGCAGCTTAAGAGTAGTATTTGCAAAAGAATACAAATATAAGACGAAGTATCGTTTAGACCCACCGGGTTGGTCTAGCGGTTAAATTGTCATCGCAAATCAGCTGATTTCAAAGTCGAGAGTTCTAAGGTTCAAATCTAGTAAAGATAGTTTAACTTTTATACAGATTTGAATGCTAGATACCGATGTTCTTTGGTGATTGGGATTCAATTAACCACACATCTCAGGAATAGTCGACCTCAGGACTGTAAAAGGTTATATACACCATTTACATTCATACATATCATCCTCGTTCATCCTCTGAAATAAAACCTTACGGTGGTTCCAGATGCTAAGCAAAAATAAAGAAAAAGCATCGTTTAAATTGTTTGGAAAATTAACATAGAATTATTCTTTTAATAATTATATATCACATTCATATTCACAATTTTGCACAAATATTTTAATAGTTTGAAATTAAATATTAATTTTATTTTAAAGGATTCTGAATTTTTTAATTTCTTAATTTTAAATCTCTCTCTTGGAAAAACCAGATTTTTATCTCGTATTTATTTCTCTATCTACTTCGATCAAGAATAGACTTAACATGTTAACCGTTCATGATCTTCAAAAGGGTTTTATTTGAGATGAGTAGAAAATAGAGGGAAATTCGAAAAAATGAAATGCGAGATGTTAGATGTTATTTACATCTAACTTTTACAAAAAATAAAAAATAAAATTCATCTTCAAAACTGTATTTTATTTGTTCAAAAGATAAACGTATTATATCTGTAAGGTATGAGTAATACTGATTAAACATGCTTCACTTAATGAACATTTCCATATAATATATACTATTCATATGAGCATTATATTAATATGTCTGAATGTTTTGTGAAAAATATCTTCTTAATAAATAAACCGTATCTAAAAACAAAAATAGACAACTTATTCTCGGGACTACTTGAAAATTATGTACTCTGTTTTGATGTATCTTAACGGTTGAAGACGTTGTTAAGTGTTAATTTATGTGTAGTACAGATAACAAACTTACATAGAGCTTAATAGCTAGCTACCTCTTCTATGAGTATTAGCTATTGAAATGTGCGAGTTTGTTGAATGATGTTAAATCCTCTTTGTTCCAACTTATGTAAGGAATTAATCAAAAAATGTAGAAAAATAAAACGTACTCCTAATTAATTATAAAAGCAAGTAAAAGTCTCCATGTTTTTATCTATTATTTATTCACTGTTTCTATTTAGTTGATTAATAAGTAATTTATATGTGTAAATGAGAATATTCTGAATAAAGTCCCCTTTTAATGATTCCATTATCTTTACATTTTTTTTAAACTGAATTAAGTCAGCCCATTTCAATCTGTTCTGACTTTTTTTGTGTTTATTGATTAGTTCGGGCATCACTGAAGAACTGTCATCTAATTTTTTAAGTACTCTAATGAAGTACCTGTTTCACTTAATATAGTACTTTGACATATACTCCCAATAGGATACAAAGAAGAACTTAATAATTAAAAATTAAATCTTATAAAATTTTCAACAAATTTTGTAAGATATATGCAATTTTTGTTAAATTTAAAATGAAATCTTTAGATCTTTTATTACAAAAACATTTTTAATGATTATTTATTGAGAATGCATTTAGCTAACACAACAAAATATGAAGAGTGACAAGTTAAAGGAAATAAGATTTAAAATAGATATATGTGTATGTACGTTATATATATATACGTGGTGCGACAATAAAGTAATGAGACTGATGTGGAAAAAAATGTTGCTTACCGTTTTAGTCTTGTTTAGTGTTGTCTCCTTCAAAGTAGTTCCCCTCTGATTGCACACACTTATTCCAGCGCTTCTGCCATTGATGGTAACATTTCTGGAACACATCTTCTGTAATATCCTCCAAGACCCTCGTCACAGCTTTTTGGACATCTTGTTTTGTTTGAAAATGGTGTCCCTTGACCGCCATTTTGACTCTTGAAAATAGAAAAAAGTCGAACGGAGCGATATCTGGTGAATAAGGTGGCTGTGGTAGTACTGAAATTTGTTTTGAGGTTAAAAATTGCTGTACTGACAGAGCAGTATGGGATGGCGCATTATCGTGATGCAGAATCCCATTATCAGCAATGTTGGCACGGACACGAAGAACTCGTTTACGAAGTCTTTCTAAAATTTCTTTGTAGAAATACTGGTTAACTGTTTGTCCAGGAGGCACCCACTCTTTATGAACAATTCCCTTGGAATCGAAGACGCACACAAGCATGCATTTCACTTTTGACTTTGACATGCGAGCTTTTTTTGGTGTGGGTGATTCCTTTGGGCACCATTGCGAACTTTGACGTTTTGTCTCTGGATCGTATTGAAAAAAAAAACCTTCATCACCAGTGATAACACGGCTCAACAAATCTGGATTGATTTCCGTTTGCTCTAACAGATCGGCTGCCACACATTTTTCCGTGTTTCTCGCTGTTGTTGTGTGAAATTTTTGGGGACCATTTTTGCACAAATCTTTCTCATACCAAGATCTTCAGTTAATATTAGACGAACTGTTTCTCTATTGATTTGAGTTCTTCTGCAATCATTTTCACGAATAATCTTCGATCAGATCGTACGATTTCACGCACCCTGGTCAAGTTGACATCTGTCCGTGAGGTTGATGGTCGTCCACTGCGGTCTTCATCTTCAACATTCGTTCTGCCTTCACTAAAATTTTTATGCCACCGAAAAACTTGAGCTCTTGACATAACCTCTTCTCCAAAAGCCTTCTGAAGCTTACCATAAGTTGTCGTCGCGTTTTCACCCGATTTAACGCAAAAAGAAATGGCATACCGTTGCGCAATATTTTGCGGTTTCATTTCTGTGACGAGAGACACAAACACGTGTTCACTTATTACAGTACAACTCACCACTGAGCAGTTGAATCAATGTGCCGCTTGGACTAGAAGTATCTTATAAACCAAGGTAAAAGATGGTGTGCCTACGCAAGCTGCAGGGTTGCCACATCTTGCAAAGAAAAATCAGTCTCATTACTTTATTGTCGCACCTCGTATGTATTTATATTTATTTAATTTCTTACTAGTTTTACACTTCTTCTCTTCAGTTTTTGTATGTTTAAGGAGCATTTTTGTAAAACATTTCAATTAACAGAAATTAAAAGATTATCATTTAATAAAAAATAAATAAAATTATAAAATCAAAACATAAATTAAAGAAATATTTTCAATAAAAAATTAAACAAAAATAGCCAGAATGAAAAATAAATAATAAAATTAATAACAATTATTTTTTATTATTTTCTCTCAAATAAAAAAGCACGGGTGTGGTTTGTTTGCTTGCTGTATGTGCTCACATTTTTATTTTGAATGAAGCGTCCGAACGATTCATTCGTTCGAATGGTTTATACTTCTTGATACAAATTATTTATCTAAAATTATATTTGATTTTGGGGATAAAAAAGAAAAACATTGGGGTTAGAACTGTGTTAAAAAATCACAACTCAACAACAACTAAAAATCTTCAGGATTTTGAAGCTTTTAATTGTAAATTTTTTGTTGTTGATAAAACGCTAAATTCATGAACGTTATTTACTTACAATTGGCAAATAAATTTAACAAAATCATGTGTGATGAAACATAAAAACGTGTAACATTTTCGCGGGGGGCGTCAGCTCGCCTATTTTCTAAATTTTGGAAAAAAATCTTTTTTTTTTAGTATTTTTAAAATTAACTTTTTAAAATATTTTATCTGGAAATACTTATTTTTCCTATTTGAATAGAGAAAAAGTAAACGATATATTATTTCTCAACAAAATGGGTATTTATTATTTATGTTATCTTCCCTGCGTTTTTTTTGTAGCTGTGACATAGTTAGATACTAAGGGGTATAATATGAAGCTTAATTACTTTCTGTGAGATTAATGTTGTTTACTAATAAAGCAATCCCTTTTCGTAAACAGAACAAAAGTGACAATCTTAAAGTTGAATTTCACCTGCTTTTCAGCTGGGATTGACAAGTTAAATTTACAGCAGTATATTTTTCTCAGTAAAGAGGCAAGTTAAAACTACTTTATTAGATATAATCTTAATAATTACAATGATAATTTTGGAAGTGACTTTTATCTTGCTCTCAGACTGTCTATAATGTTTCTAGTTATAACACCTGACGTAAAATATGTACAACATTCCTTTTATATTGTTAAATTTATTTAAAGTCTCGTTTTTACATTTATATATGCTTTCACTAATTCTTATGTTTATACTAATGATGATGTTTATCAACTGAAATGTTAATATCTATTTGTTTTAACCAATTACAATTGTCTTTCAAAGTAGAAATATTTCTTTTCGAATTTTGATAAACAGTTTTTAACCCGTCTTTTCAGAAATAGGATAATGAGGTTGAGGCGCTAGCATGCTTTCTTTATTAAACCTTTCCTGAATGGCTGCTCTAATTTTCTTAAAATAAGTAACAAACGATTTCAAGGTGTTTGGTTTTTTCGAAACTGAACATAGAAATTGTATAAAACTCGTCAGATAAATTATAAAATTTGTTTATTAAAGTATTTAAAAAGAATATATTTTATTAAATAAATAAGTTAGATTAAAAATAATATTCATCAACCGCTTATATATCTTTTAAATTATAGAAATATTTACATCATTTATTTGAAAGATACAATCATTATTTGTACATTATTTTAACTACATAGGGTTATATTAATTCATTAAACTATATTTAATCCTATCTGTTACGTTCTTTGTTATAACTCATTTGATATAATTGAGATCTTGCAGCAGATTGAAAGCGATTTCTCTGAAAGTAATATTGTTCATTATTCAGTATACTCTTACTACGAAGAAAGTGAAGATTTTGTTAGCAGGGCTGAATATCTTTGTATTTCGGTGACCTGGCATGCGAACATAAATCAGTGCATTCGGCTCAGTTGTAAAGGTAACATGAAACCACTCCTCCTTTCACCACTTTCAGTGCTTAGTCTGATATGAGGGGCTTGTTAGTTTTGTGAATGGCTATAAAATATTCAAATTGACTGAAATTTGAATGATCAAATACCAGAAAATACGTATAATTTGTTAAATATGTTCATGAAAATATTAATACAAATTATTAAAATAAATCAGACGCTCATTTCATAAATTAAAAAAATATATATAATAATATGAAAAGATAATTTAATTTCCATTCTAAATTATTTAGAGATATATTTAAAAATTGGTATAAAAAAAAGACCACAATTTATATTTAATTAAATACTGATTTTACCTGGAAAAAGTTTAATGTTTGCATGAATGAACTAAATAAGTTAAAAAGTATTTTATTTGCAGTTGGTATCGAGTATGTGGTAATTGGAAATATGAAACGAGAAACAAAAACATTTCAATAAACTTTTGCTATTTACTAGTAGGAGTATATGTGAACTCTTACAATGGACTGAGAATAACGCTAATTAAAAACTATATAGTTAATCTTCCTCTTTTTTTCTATATATTACAAACAAAAAAAACATTGATTTATTTACACTTCCAGTAGATGTGATATTAAAATACGTAAAAATTGTTTTTATTATTTTATGGTTTATTGATTTAATTTTTAGTAGGATCTCTAAGAGATATCGTATTATATTCGGGACCAAATTATTTACAAAGTATATATTTATTGTACTATTTCTTAAGTATGTTATTAACTGAGGATTACTGTCTCAGTGTATGTCTGCTGCCTTTTTGTCTGTTTGTCCACAGATTTACGCGCGCGCGCACACATACACACAGCCTCATAATCTTCTTTCACCTCTGCCTTTCTGTAGATATGTAAAATAACATAATGATGTTTTTTTTTTTTTGGTTCTTTTTCACCTTTCATAAATAACTAGCAGGAATTCATTTTCATTAGGTATTAAGCAATTTTTAAAATATAATAATATTGTAATATTGAAATATTTTTAATATTTAAAATTTACAATATTTTTAAAACTTTGTTTTAAACTGATTTCATAACATGTAGCACCGAAACGTATATTTTAAAGATCAAATTATTATATAATAAGAAATCCATTGCTGTTATTAGAATTCAAATAAGAATATCAAAATCATTCAACTACAAACCAAACCTTTCTTTTTTTTCCATTCATCTCTCCCTTCCAAGGCCGGACCCGATTTTCCAGCATAACTCAGCCCTGGGGGGGATGCCACTATCTCTAACCATGCGAGTGCCCACGCTGGGCACGCTGGGCCGGCTATGTCGTTCCCATCTGCACCACTCGGATAGCCGGGACTAGGTCTTTTGCATGACTAGTCTCTAATTGGAGTTCCTCGAAGAGGTATCCCAACCGGGTCTGCGTCTTTTAGAATGCTCCATCTTGTCCAAGCACCTCATCTCTCCTCCAGTAGAATTCTATCTGCCATTTTTCTCGTACACTAGCTCCTCAAAAGCCTTTTTTTCAATATATCAAGTCATTTATCAAGGTTCAATTCCTAGGATTATACAATATAGCTTCCAATATATACATAACCGAGGCCAGACCCATGGTTTAGAAGAGGTGTATGCGTGTTACGCAGAAATAGAGCAGCTCCCTGTGTGTCGTCCATCAACCACCCCTCAGTAGCCAACCGCCTCAGGTTTGGTTCTGCCACTATTAATATACGTGACTCGTTCCGCCTCGCAAATCCAAAGGTACTGTCACGGAAGATAAAACTCCTATTCACATTGACCTGAAGGAGCTGATCATCCTTCTTCAAATACATTCCACTCCCCATCATGCAGCCCAACCCGTCATACTTTATACATTTAGATCTCTCTCTACAGTCACAGGCCCTATGACCACCTCCGCCACAATTAAAACGTGTGCCGATCTATCAGAGCCACTGGATTTGTATTGCCTACCTCCTGACATCTTTTACATTTGTGTTCGTCGTGTCTCATTAACGGCTCGGCATAGGATCTAGCCCACATTTATCCTTTCTATCTTCAAGAAACGCGATGCCACTATATAGGGTAATGCTACAGTGGCATTCCTCGTACTACCTTTAACTTGCTGTTCGTGAATTCTGTTTAACTCTCTATAGATGTCTTTTACTACAATTCCGTTTCCCGCTGAAGAGTCCACAACGACAGTGTAGCAATCTCCCCATTTCTCATCGTCCAATTTGCCCAACAGAACCTCTGTTTGCCCTTCTCAATAACTACCTGTCCTTGATGCAATTTCTTTTGTCTCAGCAATCTCCTGACCGACACAGCCCTCTCCAAAAGCTGCTTTCCGTAGCCGGATTTGACGTCCCTAACGAGATAAAAAATCACCAAAATGTCCTGATTAGGTGACTCAAAAAACCGATCCTTTCACTTTCTATCTGGAGAAAAGATCAGCCGGCCACCTCTAAAAACCCAGCTGGAGGAATATTCTCCTCCAGCACGTCATCTTCAATGTACTCCAAAAGCCTCCTATCTTCCATCTGTAAAGTTTGCGAGGCTGCCTCCGCTACTTCTGGCCTCAACACAGCGTTACAAGAGTAGCCCAAACGTCTCAGCTCCTCCTTACGGTTCATAAGCTCCATGAGCAAACAGGACCACTCCTTGATTTCTATTTTGGTGTTAACGTTCGCTCCTACAAGCTTCGGTAATGTTTTAATATGTACGCTGACCTCATCCAGCAGTTGTTCATACGCGCAAGACTCTCTCTCTGCGGTGGAACGTTTCTCTATGCCTCAATATTCGGTTTCCGTTTTCTTTTCTCAACCTTACCCGTCAGCTCATCCCTGGTATCAATGGGGGCGCCACTTCGGTTATCATCTGCGTTCCAGTCTCAGTCGAGATCAACTCCTCATCGGAGTCCCGAGAGTCACGGTTCTCCCTATCGAACAGGCCTCCATGGAGACTAACGAGCTCATGCTATCCGCTCTGCTCTTCTTTTCGCCCCGTGCAGGCGAGGTACAAACCATACCTGCTATTTATTTAGGAATTACTTAGGGTAAAATCGCCATAATCTCAAAATTATTCTACTTAACACAAATTAATCTCATTGAAGTTATTTATAACATGTAGTCTAACTAACAAATCACGAAAAAAAGAATAAATGTGCTTTACATGGATAAACTTTTCTTTGTTTTCTTGAACTTATCTTACACCATTTTGTTCATAATTAAATTTTCTACAAGTTTTGTTTAAAAGTTTTATGTGATTATTACCCATTTAACAAAGTTATTGTACTCAAACATACAAAACAGGGTTTTTATCCCAATTTATTGGTTTTCACCCCAGATTTTTCAAGAACTACCGCAGTTACTGTTCTGATACCTATTTTATTTGACCTTTAAGGTTAATAACCATAATAAATCACTTATTCTGTTCCTTATTACCGTCCTAAAATTTTCAGTACGAACTCATTTCACCGGGGTAGCTATAATCCAAGCGAAATCATTTACGAAGATCATAACGAAGTATTTTAGAACATATGTTTATATATTTTTTCCATTATTTTCATGAGTAGAATAGGTTATGATAGTCCCGAGAGAACTTTGTAATACACTGTGTATATGGTTTGATTAAACAGTACCGTATCATATAATGGTTATGAAATTAAAAAAAAAAAATTTCTAAAAATAACCAATTAAATCTACTAATTAATCGGTTCAAATGCTTTTTGTATTTTAGTTCTCTAGTTTTTTTTATAAAATTGTGACTTTTGATGAAAGCAGTAGATAAATAAATACTTTTGTTAAATGTTATGTTGTAGATTTGTATGAACTTGAAGGATATTAAGTATCTCATACGACCTTCCGAATTCTTCAGAAAACTGTCTATATTACAAACACAGCACCTTCTGTTAGATAGTCAATTAAATTATAATTTATCACAATCTAATCATCTATACCAACTGTTTGCATTGTACCACAAGGATCTGTTATTCTCTAAACTTAACTACATCTATTGAGAAGATAATTGGCACTTATAAAGTGCATTAGTGTGACTTCTATGTTTGCTAATAACTCGACCTTAATTTTCCTCTTGAGAGAGATATCTCTTCAGAGGGCATATGAATCTATCAACCAGAATATCTATGAGAGATTTGATAGCGATTTACTGTACTAAAAATAGTAAACGATTCCTTTAAAGGATCTCTTTTACCTTGTATCAATATTTTGAAAAATTTGTTATCTAAATTATACAATCGTATGTGTTTCCTTGCATTTCCCTGCTTTATAACTATTTAATAAAGTTTACTTTTTTTTTAATTTTAATACGATAGAATTTTTTAGTAATCAGCTAACATAACCGTTGGTAATAATTAAAATATACCCAACTGGTAATAATGTTATTAACTAATGTATATGTTTGTATGCGTGTGTGCAGCCTGTCAATGAAAAAATGTTTCATATCAAAATTAATTAACAGTACCGATTGGAAAAACACAATTTTATCATTAAACTGGTATACATGGTGTTGAAGATGTTTAATTTCAATTCATAAAAATCTATTTTTTCAGCTACATCAATTTTTATTCTTATAAAATATGAATTACTATTTTATTTGATACTTAATTATATAACTGCATTTTATTAAAAAAATTATTTACTAAAATAAATTATATTACCTATAAATTAAAAAATAAAATTCACTTTTTTCCCGTAGATTTTTTTGTACGACTAGTTTTCTTAAAATTAATTTTAAACATTAGTCTAATTTCTCAAAATTAGATTTAATCTATTTTGTCTGACATAGTGCAAATTAAAAACATTTTTTTTCATAAATTAATCAAATGTATTATTTATTTTAATATTTGATTTTGTTTGATTTGTGTGTGTGAGCGCGCGCTCGCTCGCACGCGCGCGTATGTGTGGGTTTTTTATGAATTTAAGAGAAGAGTAAAGAATTATGTTTCAGTCAAGAATGTATTAATTGTTTTAATTAATTTCATTAAATTATACTGGCCTTACTGAACTAATATTTTAGCTGTTGGGAAGTAAGAATCAGGCTGACTTTTAATGATAATAAATTAACGGAATGCATAATATAGTAATTTATCTTTCCTTCTGAAATATAGTTTATCCTCTAAATCACAGAATTGCAGCTATTCTAAATGATCCATATAAATTTGGATTACGGTTCTACGCTTTTAAATTATATACAAGCACAATTATTTGCTTAATTCGTATATTCTGAATAGATATTAATAATAATTAATGGTGAGTACTTAAAATAGGTTTACGAGAAGAAGACTGTAAATAAGCTTTTATAGAATTTTAATACAAAACAGTATAAATCGTGTAACATAATATTTTTTTATAAATACTTTGATGCAGAACATAAAATTACAAGACCTGCAATAAACTAATTCTTTCAACCAAAACATCTAATAAGATATCATACGATAAATGATGCTAACAACACATTAAAATATTTAAAAAAAATTAATTTTAACAAAATTAAATTAATACTTTTTACTTCCTTCTGCGAAGTAAAAGAAGTATTGTGATCGCAAAAAATTTCGGTTTTTTTAGATTTCAACGGAAATATCCATTTTGACCATCCCTGAATCCATTTTGACTAGTTTCGGTGCGACATCTGTACGTATGTATGTATCTAGCGTAACTCGAAACCGATTAGCCGTAGAGTGTTGAAATTTTGGATTTAGGATTGTTGTAACATCTAGTTGTCCACCTCCCCTTTTGATTGCAATCAACTGAACCAAAAATGTCCAAAAAAAACTCAAAATAAAAAAAAAATTGGATTTTGGACTTTTTCTTAGGTGCAGTAATAAGCCCTTATTGAGAGCTTTTCAACGATATATCATAAGTGGTACTAATTTTCATTGGTTCCAGAGTTATAGCCAAATAAAATTATAATTTATAAAATATTTGGATCTTTCAAGGGGTAGGTACATCGGTTCGAATCAGACTTGATATCCTTTTTTTTTAATTTTTTTTTTTAATTTAAATATTTTGATTTATTAATAATTAAACTCTGATTGTAAAAAAAAATTACGACAAATAATAATTCATTAAGTTATTAATGTAGTTTTCATTTTAAAATAACTGTGTATATGTAATTTAATAGGCATTCAAGAAAGTTATGTGGTGTTCTCATCAAATTTTTTAGCAGTGTAGGTAAGCAATGTTAATTGAAAATTCTCGTATCTTCCACCACACTCGACTACTACTTCTGCAAACGGCCTTAGCAGGAGTGACATGTACGGCGTTCTCTCGTAATAAAGAACAAAAAACAAAACGAAATTCCTGAAAAAAATTCTGTGCATTTATTTTCATTTACTTATTAGTCTAGTAGTTAAACTCGTTATAGCAAAATCAGCAAATGTTTTAAGTCGATAGTTTTAAGGTTCAAGTTCTTGTAAAGGCAGTTAGATTTAAATGGATTTAAATTCTAAACTGTGGGTACCGTTGTTTTTTGGTGGTCGGGTTTCAATTAACCATACGTTTCAGGAGTGGTCGATCTGTTCCAGACTACATGCTTCCAGGAAAATTTACACTTACATTGCACTACATCTGCAGTTCTTTTCACTACGTCAGGTCTGGCAAACCGGTAGAATTGTATTTGCTTATACAAATACACCCAGACCAGGCAGTAGCTGGAAAATTGGTTGTAGAAAACAAAATTGTTTTAATGAAACTTATATGTTAACCTGGATAATTTATATTTCCTAATACGTGTGTTGCGATCTGTTCAATTAGTGAACAATTAACAACACCCACACAGCCCAATGAATTGAGGATGAAATATATGACGTGTAAACGAGATGTAGTTTTGTACAGCCTAGGCCAACTATTCCTGATAAGTGTGGTTAGTTGAACTGTAACCACCAAAGTGTACCGGTATCCACTTCTGTGTCCAAATCCGTATAAAAGGATCTAATTTTATTTAAATTTTATTCTCAGAACCTTCGAATTTGAAAATCAGCTGTTAAACAGGTTATCATATGAGGATGATTTTATCACTAGACACTTTTTAAACAAATAAAATCAAATATTGTTTTACTTTTTGTATTACAATTAATTTTTATGAATCTTTGGCAAAGAAAATAAAAAAAAATAAAAAGAAAACCACATTGCAGTCAATTTTTATCAAAACATGTACAACATAATTATAAAATATTTACATAAATTGTTTTTTTTTCTTTGCGGGTAGGCTTTCAAGATCTACGCAAATATCATTTCATGTATTTTTTTATTTTTTTTCCAGAAGTTCTTCATTCTTTCGGGCTATTTAGTTTTTCTTTCTTCAGTCCATTCTCCTCTGTTGAGATTTATTCTTTTCACCTACAGGTACCTTTAATTATTTTTTTTCTGTATTCTTTTCGATTTAGACAGTCTTTATGTGTAATATTGAACTTTTTGAGCTCTTCTTTCATCTGTTTAACATAGCCAGCTACCTTGACATTTATAATTTCAGATTTACTGAAAATTTGTTTATTTAGCCATGATTGATTCATTCGGACATTATTTTCATTCGGAAACGACAGTCGTCATTTTCTTAGTTTTACTTCCAGGATTTCAATTTTATCTTATACCTCTTTATTTGACCTCAGTCTATGGTCTTCTTGTGTTCTTCTTGGACCGTAAATTCTTCTTTCTATCTTGAGTAGATTATCTATTCCAGTTTATTTGTAGTTTCCATACCGTACTAGATGACTGGTCTTACAACTGTGCTATAATAACTGAAATTTGTATTTATAGAATGGTTCTTTGTATTGTAAATATTTTTGTGTAAAAGTTTAGTTATTCTAATTAGTGTTTTTTGATTGTGTACCAATCACTTATTTATCCGTTCCGTTTCTACTACTTAATTCTCCAAGATATTTATAACATAAATTGTTTATAAAATAAAACGAGAAACGGTATGATTTTTTCTAATAGAATACTTAAGCACTAAAAACTGTAGGGGCTGTCAAATATAAAATTATACTTTAAAAGTCTGTTCCAAAAGATTTTTTATTCCATTGATCCTATAGATATATAAAGTAATTAATTTCTCTCCTAGTTCAATGATAAAAGTTTGATGTTTTTGGTGAAAATTCAAAATATTTAAAACTTTTAAATTCAATTTTCAAATCGTTTTTATAATTTATATAATTTTACATAACAAGTTTAACTATTTTGTTAGAAATCTACTGATTTAAAATATAAATTTATATTATATTTTTTATGATTATTTTGGTGAACCATTTTTTGTTTTAAATAAATTCTATAACTAGTTTTCGCTCTTACTATTGTCACAAAATAATATATTTTTTAAAATAATTTCATATTTCTGTAAAATTAAACTAATTACTAATTTAAAATTTCTTTAAACTAAGTCCTTAAGATATCATTAAGTCCTTTTTCCAAGATATATTTCTCCACAATAATCTTAGTAGCACTCTATTTTACATATGAGTTTGATTTTCCAAATTATTTTCATTGATGGTAATACTATTCCGTGACACCACTGTTTGCTTCAAAATAGGTACATTTATTTTATTAATTCTTGTAAAAACTCCAATTTTATTTTCAAATATTTTATGACATCTTGATAAGATGTCATGTCTTGTTTGATAAGTTTCATCCAGCTATGATTTTTCAATTTGGAAAAAATTGCGTAACGTTGTTATCATGAAATCCTGTAATATACATTTATTTAAAATCTAACAGTTAAATATCTTAACATTACATCCCATCCAACCTTTTAAAGTCAACCAACCGGGTTGGTTTAGTGGTGAACGCGTCTTCCCGAATCAGCTGATTTGGAAGTCGAGAGTTCCAGCGTTCAAGTCTTAATAAAGTCAGTTATTTTTACACGGATTTGAATACTAGATCGTGGATACCGTTGTTCTTTGGTGGTTGGGTTTCAATTAACCATACATCTCAGGAATAGTCGAACTGAGACTGTACAAGACTACACTACATTTACACTCATACATATCATCCTCTGAAGTATTATCTGAAAGGTAATTACCGGAGGCTAAACAGGAAAAAAGAACCTTTCAATGTTGGATAGATTTCATAAGAAAGCTATATTATAATGGGTACCATGATTTGACGTTCAGAAAATTTCGATATATCTTTGTTTTTCACATCCCCCAGACCCCAAAACCACCGTCAGCTCAAAATTTTATACATACATTTATATATATCTATATAAATATTTCATTTTCTTGTAGACAAGAGACTGCCGTAATTTTGGGTCAATCACTTTAAAATTGATTCTAAAATATAAGGACCCAAAATCTCGGTCGAGTTCGTTAATGCTCAAAATCGGATCATGAGGGTGAAAATAGAAGGACTTTTTCGAAAAAAAAAATATCGCTGTAACTTTCTTGTTAAGTAAAATATCAAATTCGTTTCGAGTTCCTACGATGCTTTGGATAAGGTTCTAAAACTTATTTAAGTAAAATTTTTTGATATCACCAATCAGTGGGCCAGGGAGTGGAAAAAATGGAGTTTTGAAGATAAAAAGATCATACCTCTCTTAATAGGCACAGTATTGAATTGGTTTAAAGTGGTCATTAGTTCTCTAAACATTACCTAAAACTTTTGTCTGTAATAATTTTTGATATGACAAGCCCTTACGTCAAGGAATAACCAAAATTTTGCTGGAGTTGTAAGAAGATGAGCCTTGTCGGGTGCTAAAAATGTGAAAGTTTTTTTCACATGCAACCATTGTCGTATTGAGTAAATTTGAAGTTTTTTTTTAACTTTAAGGTGGAAATATTTTTTATTCCCTACTTAGCATCGGTAAAATGTACCTCTGCGTTCCGGCGTGCCGAAAGGAATTTTTTTATATGCAGTTGAGACGATTTTTAATGAATATTTTTTTGAAAATTAACGAACCCATTCTGTGGTTAAAGGGGCTCAAACAAACATTTCATTCAAATTTATTGCATTCCTAGTGGCAAAGTTACACAAAACATTCTTTATGAAGAGAATACTGCGTGCGATATAGAAAAAC